>NC_081171.1:7433894-7726394 GCF_012432095.1 Onychostoma macrolepis
CATCGGCAAATTAAATTTGAATGGATTGTTATTGTTGCTTCCATAGACATCTGTGTACACGTATTTTACAAGCTCTAAATGTATTGTTTAACTAGTACGTATGCGTATTTAAATGTCTGAAACCTAAAATATGCATTATGCAGTTAAGAACACTGCATAGTTGTGATAATATGACAATCGTAGTGCAGGTCTCTCTCTGGCAATGCGCAAAACCACTGTGGGATCGCATGTGGGACCGTACTCCCAGGGGCACAGAAATAACAATCCCATATGTGGGACCGTACTGCTCAAAAGGTTAATGATCTCAAGCTTTTGAACAGTAGTGTATACAGAAATATGTCTTAATGAGTTAAGAAAATAAATTACAGTATTCTACATTTCAGGGAACAAATAGACATAATTGGTTATAGGCATAATTATGTCATTTTTAAGTATGAAACAAAAACTTAAAATTCCTCTTCCTCTCAGTCTAATTCAGCATCTTGTGGGACAAGCCTAAATCAATTCAATGCAAGCCTATGAACTGAAAGAGAGCCAATTCGTAAGTTTTGAATTTGCCTGAATGCTCCAAATAATACAGTGTGAAAGCACACCCTCAGGACAAGTGAAGGGGGACTGAACTGAACTTTGGTTTCGAGGAAGAAATCCAATCAATGTGAAAACAGCCTGAAAACAAATTGTTTTTGTCCTGGCACAAGCCCGAGAGCTCTCAAGACCCAAACAGACCTGTTAGTGGGGTGTGTGGAGAGCTGGAGCCAGGCTGAGCTGGAACTGTAGCACTGATTCTCTGGGGGCTGGATGGTCTCCTTTGAAGTGCATTTGAGTGACATAGACTGAAATGTACTCTGGTGTGGAGAGAGCAGCTAAAGCCTCTTTCTCTCATTCCCTCAGAAGAAGAAAGAAAATGGAGGGATGGAGGGTTGTCTACAGCAGCTGAAGGCAAAAGAAAACACTCCCCTTGGGTTTGCCTGCACTCTGGTTTCGGCCTGTGTGGGGGGGATTGGACTCCTGAGGCCCAGGGAGAAGGAAGGGAGGGGCAAGACTCGATTCGGCCAATGGGACGTGAGCATCCTCTGATGAAATACCTCAGGATTGTCTTTTATCTGTCCACTGCAGACTCTGCTTCCTACCTAGCATAGTTTTATCTCGTTGACATATCGAGTGGACCTTGACAGGGCCTGCACTAGAAAACATATTATACCATTACTCCAGGCCACATACTGGGCTCATCGCCTTTCCTTTCTCCTTTCCTCCCCAAATCTCTTTCTTTTTCCCTCCACACCCAGAAAGAAAGTTCAGGAAGCACAACCCGTGGTGAGACAAACAGGTTTGATACAACAATTCCAGATCCCACAGTTATGAGGTAAAATAATGGCCCCAAAACCAATTTGGACATTTAAGACGCACTTCAGAATATAATATATTTTTATGTGCATATTAAATATGACATTTATATCATACCAAGTGGGAATTATTGTAAAGAAATAAAGAAAATAAGCTAAATGTTATACACACCCACAATTTTGTACACATTCTTTTTTCACCAAGGCTGCAATTTTTGATCAAAAATACAGTAAAAGAGAATTATTAATAAAAAACAGTAATATTTTATTACAGTTTGAAATAACTGTTACACTTTAAAATTTAAAATGTAATTTATTCCTGTGATGCAAAGCTGAATTTTCAGCATCATTACTCCAGTCTTCAGTATCACATGATCCTTCAGACATCATTCTAATACAGTATGATGATTTTGTGCTCAAGAAATATTTTTATTATTAACAGTGTTGAAAATAGTATCTTACTGACCCCAGCATTTTGAAGAACAGCGTATATTATATTCATAATAAGAAATTGGGTCCCACTTTATATTAGGTGGCCTTTCCTGTGTACTTACATTTAAATTAATCATTTGGTACAATGCACTTATTGTGTACATATATGTTTTTGCATTGTACTTATATTTTTAAAAATACCTATATGTAGTTACATCTGTAATTAATTTCTGTAATTACATTTATAATTACACTGTTGACCCATCCCTACACCTTAACCCACCCTTAAACCTACCCAAACCACCAAATCTGTCCCTAAACTTACCCACATCCCACCTCAATAGCAGGTAAATTGTTTTGCAATACAATATGACCACAATAAGTACATTGTACTTATTTTTTGATTCAAGTACATAATAGTTAAAGTCCCCCTAGTGAAAATCAAGTTTTTTTAATGTTGTTTATATGTCTATGTGGTGTTTTTAATATGCTTTTAGACAAACTATATGCCAATCAACACCATTGCTGAGTATTTTCTCCTTAAAACTGTAGTTTCCCAAAGGCTGACCTTTGAAACACGGTTTGAATCAGCCCCAGATAGCAAGAACGTTTGGGCCAAATATGGCTGATAGCTGTCACATTTGGCTTAGGTATGGCATGGCTGAGCACATATGGGCCAAACTTTCCCCTTATATGTTTTGCCATAGCTTTAGAATTGGAGGGAATTTTGGATGACAATATGTTTTGAGGTATATGGTCCAGATGACAGCACACAAATGAGAGCCATATATGGCTTGGCTATGGCACACCATGGAATGTGTTAACTTATGGTTAACATTTGGCTTTTATTTGGAAAAACACATATAAACTGCTATAGTCATGTGTGGAAGGTTAGTGGCAGTCCACATCTCAGCCCATTCAACAATGCTATTGGTTACTTTGTGTCTTCCCTTATTCCTATTGGTGGATTACTGAAATTTTGAAAATGTATCCGTTATTTCCCACTCTTCCCCTTTCAACCGCTGTTAAAAAAGATGATGAAAAAGCTCTCTATTTACAACAACAGCCTTTGCCCTGCAGACACATATTCAGGTAAGTGCAGTTTTGGTGTTTTAAACGTTTTCTGTGGGTGTAATGGTACACTTATTCGTACAGAAAATTGTACCGAACAAAACAGTGTCATTTTAATCACTGCACATGCGGAACTTAATCCGTTTCAGTTCATATCCGTGAAAAAATCCTCACTATACATTATTACTAGGCTATACATTACATCCTGTAATCGCAAGGATTGTGTTTTGTTCTTTTCGATTAAGAAACAAAGTCTCATCTTTAAAATTATGTTCATTTAAATCCATAAATGCCGTTTTGACGCTCTTTGATGTGGCATAACAGACCGCTGCATGCAGAAGCGTGGAGAGCGCGTGAACGGAGAGGGGTCTGGCTGCAGACCGTGGGCGAGTGGAGCTCCACTCTCGAACAGGAAATACGTCACCTCCACTTGAATTAATCAAGATGGCGTCTTCTTTAAATTTTAACTCAAATAATTTTATCTTATCATCGCTACAATGGCGAACTGACACTGTTCTAACGTGCAGTGCAAGCAGAACGCACAGGGCTTGCATGAAATTATGCACAAAAGGATGAAGAAACACGATGGAATATTTTTATCCTATAAAGACTGTGGGGCTGGCTACCAGGGAAATGGACAACGGGGAGTGCTTTTGGGGTTTTACTCCTCAGATGACCACTCTGGCTACTGTAGCTGGGATTGCTTTATGGACGATGGAGGTCTTGGTACAGACAAAGAGTGAAGTGTGTGTGTGTGTGTGTGTGTGTGTGTGTGTGTGTGTGTGTGTGAGCGTGCGCAATGTGTCTTTACTGTAACAATCACGGTTACTTGCAGTTCATGTGTTTTCAATATAGTGTAAGATGTTTTTTTTTTTTTTTTTACTCAAACAATTAAAACTTAAATTGTGGAAATTATTCATTATTTTACTGTGGTTGATTTGTATATGTTGTTATTTAGCTTAAAATACAAATAATGTTTCATTTAATGTTCACTGCTAAATATCACAAACATAGTGTTTACTTTCTAAAATGTATGGAATGTTACATTGGTAGTTGAAATATGTATAGTTAAAAAACAAACATGAACAAAAGGCAGAGGCCCTCAAAATGTGTATTTTAAACCTACTGCTATGTTTTAATGTCTGTAGTGCAAATTGCTGGGGGGAAAAAAATTAAAGACAGCGCTGTCGTGTCATGAACTGTAAAAGCTTAGTTTATTATTATTATTATTATTATTATTAATGCCAAGGTAAAAATGCCGAAGATAAAAGTACAGAAAATATCAACACTGCTTACAAAGAGGTGACTATATGCAAAGCACCATTTATATATGCTTATATAGCAATTAATAAATATTACAAAACGAAAGCTTTAACAAAATAAATGAAAAAGATGAAGTTTTAAAAGTTTGCCCGGACCAACATTTTATTTTTTATTGCTGAAATCAAGAACATACAAAATACCCACATAACACTTGAACAGACAATAATAAAATAAAACAGTAAAAAATAAATAAAGGAAAAATAATAATAATAATTTTAGAAAATGAATAAAATAAATGCAATAAAGGGTCATTGTTTAACATAAGACTTCCTACACAAAAACTTTAAGTGCAGAGCAAATTCTGACAGTCTTCATAGCTTTCTTATCATTAGATACTGAAATCAAATTAATATAATTCTCCATGTCTCTTAAAAAGACCACAAAGACAGGTTTACAATTTGAGAATTTGCATTTATGAATATAAAATTTGCTTAAGAAAAGAAGTAAATTTATAATAAAACAAATATTTTCTTTTGTGGGGTCTGAGTCAAAATACCCAAATATAATATTTCTCATTTGTATAGAAAATTCTGGCAAAAGCTTCAACTTAACAAAAGCACCAATATCATACCAAAACTCCTGAGTGTATTGACATGACCAAAATAAGTGTTCCACTGTTTCATCAGCATTTAAACAAAAAGAGCATGATAGCTCTACATCAGCTCTAAACCTTTGTAGAAATTACTTGACAGGATAAAACCTGTGGATCAGTTTAAAAGACACCTCTTTCTTGCCCGGACCAACATGGCGGCCGCATCGCTAGTGTAAGTGACGTATTTTCACAGGAAGTCTGTGAAAATACATGGCGGACGCGTCGCTCGTGGAGGTGACGTATTTCCGCTCTTGAGTGGAGCTCCACTCGCTCCTATGTCTGCAGCCAGACCCTCTTGCGTGAACGCGATCATCCCTTCCCTTTAATTCTCTTTTCTACTAGTTACAACCGGTTATAACGCAAAATAAACACGCCCTGACTCTGATCACGCTTAATCTCAATCAGTTTTGCAAACGCGGAAAAATGTCAATAAAACAGCAATACCTTTACTCGGGCAATTCATTCAGTGTCCACAGCTTGTTAAATTGCAATGTGCAAATTATATGTTTGCATACTTTTCTTTTCTTTTTTTCTTTTTTTTGTAGTGTTGGTCATTGTATCTAAAAAATTTGAATTTAATAGATTGGGCTCTCTTGTTAATTGCAGCCTTTAATATTTTAGTAATGTGCTCTAATAGGGCTCCCTATTGTATAGCATTAGCTGAGATATATTTTTTATCCTTAAGAAAATTGTAATTATAATTGAGTTTATTTAAAGGCAGAGAATTTTTCAGTAAACCACCGTTTATTTAAAAAAAAAAAAGTATGTTTTCTCCCCCATGCTGTACCAAAAATGTTTGAAACTGTGACTTAAAAGATGAGGTACCATTGCACCCCTAATGTTTTCATTAATATTATGTATATTATTATTATTATCATTTCTAAAAATAGCCTGTTATTAAAGTAGCTACATTTTTTTTAATTTAGAAAATTTAAAATTTAAAAAGGGCCTCACAGTAGCACTCATGTTGTAACGGGGCTGACGAGACGTGAGACGTGCGGATCTAAGTGCAAGCTTTTATTTACAGGCATGGTCATAAATACAGGCAGGATCGAGCAATGGCAAACAGGTATGGCATGGACAAGACAAAGAGTAATCCTAGGGCAAGCGAAGGTCGATGATCGGCGAACAGTATCCAGTGGGCAAGGCAAAGAGATAATCCAGGGAACACGGGCTAGAATAAACACGGGAAACCGCAATCCAGAACAGGCAGGGGAAAACTAACAGGGGCTCTGTAGAGTTGCTACGGCTAGGGGAGCGGTAAACGCATACAATACTCGGCAGAGAGGGAAACAAAGTCCAGGGCTTAAATAGAGTGTATGATTGTGTGTGCATAGGATCAGGTGTGCGTGTGATTAGTGCAATGAGTGATTGGTGTACAGCTGTGATCAGTAATGGATGATGGGAATTGGAGTCCATTGTGATGTGTGGTGTGAAAGTCCATGTGGTGAGCGAGTGACCTCTGGTGGTGAATGAACAGAAGTGCAGACCAGATTCGTGACACATGTCCTGGGTGGTAGAAAAGAATGTGCAGTACTGTTGTATAGTCATTTATGTGCTTGTCTTCAAATAATATCTAATGTATGATACTAATTATGATATACTAATGTTCTTTTTTCTCTTCTTTTTCCTGACAGACTGTGAGTGAGAAAGACTGGCGAGACTTACTAAAAGTATAATTTTTTGCACATTTATTCACTCATCTGACATTTACAAAATAGCACACTTCTGTTATGTTATGTTCTGTATTGTAATTCTGTTATTAAAATACTATAAACATTTAAAAAAAATGAGTGTGAATCCATTTTTGTGTTTAAGATTCACTGTGTAATGGGTATTTTAAATTAAAAAGATAGGTGTGGTGTAAATATGGTTGAATAATGGCTGTTGGTGTATCAGCCACATGTGGGCCACAATAGGGCCGTCAGCCCTTTACAGAACTCAGCCATATAAGAATACCATATAAGGTCCATATATCAGCCACGTCTGTTTTTATTGTTTGGCTCACTCTGGGTTGGGTTATGGCACGGTTTTTGTTCAGTTCTGGCTAAAAAGATATGGACCAGTTTTGGGCCAGCGAACACTTTAGCTGTTGATTTGGGCCAGATCCCGGCCAAAGGAAATTTGCTGACTGGGGCCCTTGGTTTGCTACGTCACAAAATTCAACAACCAATCACGTCAAGGGATTCCTATCACTAGCATGCAAAATATACCAATACCAGCACAAAACCAAAAATAAATTAGAGCAAAAAACCCATGAAGCCGTGGTTTAATGTGAATTTAGAACCGCTAACTTGCATTATAACAATAATGTAAAAGTAGCCCGGAGTCAGTCCCACCTCTCCTGCATCGGCGTCTGCACTTCACGCTCGCGGGCACGAATTGGAATCACAAACGGCTGCATTCAGTCTTAACGGCATTTTAGGACACAACATTGTTGTCACGGATCGGCCAGGCCCTGTTCTCCACCAATCACGACGATCCACATCACCCGAGTACTAATCACACTCACCTGCACCTTATCACCGCAGTCATCAACTCCAGCTTATAAGCCCTCACTTCAGCCACTCTCACTGTCCGATCTCGTAATCATGACGTGGACTCAACTCCCTAAAGACCAGCTCTTTAAGTATATCCTTTGCTACAAGATACTTACCCTGTGTGCCTTATCTCCTGTCTCTGCTCCTTGTGTCCTCCTCTCCTCCTAGATCGTCTGTCGCCGTGATCAGTGTGCTCCCGAATATGGGCAATTACAATAGGAGGAACTCCATTTACTGGTTCTGGAGGATTCCACTGTGGACATCATCCTTGGCCGCCCATGGCTGGTGCAGCATGATCCCCACCTATCCTGGAGGACAGGAGAAGTCCTAAAGTGGGGCAAGATCTGTTTTCCTCACTGCTTCCCCGGGTTGTCACGACCTTCCCTCATGGATCCTGTCCAACTTCCAGTTCATACCACCTCCATAGAGAGCCCTGTTGAGAAACTATCAATTGATATTTCATCCTGTTATGCCCACTTTAGTGACGTCTTCTGTCCCAAGAAAGCTGCCCAGCTACCACAGCATCGGCCGTGGGACTGCGCGATCGATCTCATACCGGGTGAGCCAGTACCACATGGGAGAATCTATCCACTGCCACCTCCCGAACAGAAGGCCATGGAGGAGTACATTGAGGAGGCATTACACCAAGGTTATATAGTTCCATCTACCTCCCCTGCTGCTTCCAGTTTCTTCTTTGTGGCCAAGAAGGACGGCGGCCTGAGACCCTGCATCGATTACCGCAAGCTCAATTAAATCACTGTCAAGTTCCGATATCCTCTTCCCCTTGTCCCAACAGCTTTGGAACAACTTCGCGGTGCCACCATATTCACCAAGTTGGACCTCTGCAGCGCCTACAATCTCATTCGCATCCGTAAGGGGGACGAATGGAAGACCACTTTTGTGACCCCCACCGGCCACTATGAGTAATGCCATGGTAATGCCATATGGGTTAGTCAATGCTCCTTCAGTCTTCCAAGGATTCATGCATGAGGTGCTCCGGGAGTTCCTTCACCGCTCTGTCATCGTGCACATAGACGACATCCTCATCTACTCCCGGAGCCTGGCCGAACATCGCCAACACGTTGCGGAGGTCCTCCAACGTTTACGGGAGTATCATTTATATCTCAAAGCAGAGAAATGCACCTTCCACCAATCCACAGTCCACTTCCTCGGGTACATCATCAACAGTGGTGGTATCCGCATGGACAAGGGAAGGTGGAAGCAATCACATCCTGGCCCCTTCCTACAAACATCAAAGAGCTCCAAAGATTGTTAGGATTTTCCAATTTCTATCGAAGGTTTATATCCAACTACAGCACCATCACCAGCCCACTCACAGACCTACTTAAAGGTAACACCAAATCACTCACCTGGAATCCTAGTGCCCTAGAAGCCTTTGACAAACTCAAACACGCCTTCACCAGCGCTCCACTCCTCGTTCACCCCAATCCCAAGTTACCTTTTGTAGTAGAGGTAGATGCTTCCACAACAGGCGTCAGAGCCATTCTTTCGCAGCAGCAGGGGACGCCTCCCAAACTCCATCCATGCGCCTACTTTTCCCGGAAACTCAGCCCGGCGGAGAGAAATTATGACATCGGCAACCGTGAACTTTTGGCCATCAAGCTCGCCTTAGAGTGGAGGCACTGGTTGGAGGGGGCTGCACATCCTTTCTTAATATTGACAGACCACAAGAATCTACAGTATCTCCGCGAAGCCAAGCGGTTAAACCCCAGACAAGCCAGGTGGGCACTATTCTTCACCCGATTCCAATTCAAAATGTCCTATCGCCCTGGTTCCAAAAATGTAAAGGCGGACGCCCTGTCCCGCATCCATAACCCTGAAGACAATGCTGAAGAACCGGAGAAGATTTTACCCACCGAGATCATCACCAGTCCCATTCAATGGACCTCCACCAGTCGCCTCTACCACTGCCAATCCGCCGGGCTGTCCCCCAGATCACCAGTATGTCCCAAGAACTCAACGCATCCCGCTCATCCGTACCACCCATACCTCCCTTGGTACTGGCCACCCAGGGGCCAACGCTACTCTCTCGCTGCTACAAGATCGCTTCTGGTGGCAAATATGGCTAGGGATGTGAGAAGGTTCGTACAGGGCTGCCCTGACTGCGCCATTTCCAAGAGCTCCCGTCATCTCCCCACAGGCAAACTTCTTCCACTACCCATACCTCACCACCCTTGGTCACACCTAGGAGTGGATTTCATCACAGACTTACCAGCCTCTGATGGTTAGTTGATCTGTCTCTGCTCCTTGTGTCCTCCTCTCCTCCTAGATCGTCTGTCGCCGTGATCAGTGTGCTCTTGAAGGTTCCCTCGTCTCGTCTTCCCCGCAACTCTGTGGAAGAGAGCGTCATCAACATCTGTCTCACCCATCAGCTGTCCTCACCAAGAAGTCCATATACCTCATTCTGTTCAAAATAAACCAACGTGTTCTCACTCACCTCTGTGTCAGGCCCTATATGTTACAATTGTCAAGTAAGTAACTTTAACAAATGTTACAGTATTCACAGTAGCTGTCCGCTTGTAAAAACATAGTTTTATCAGTTATTATCCCTCTTTGCCATTGTTTCGCATTTGCTACAGTTCAGTGGATCAGGTGGTGCAGGCTGGTGTGACTGAGTGGAGGTGGGGCTAATTTGCATATTCATAGATCCGCGTATAGTACATTATGCAAGGGTGTAGAGTTACATTCAAGCTATTTTAAGGCATGAGAATTATTTTCACAAGAAAAAACATTTAAATATGTTATTTTGATGATCAAAGATGAGTTTTAAGGGATAAAATATTTGACTACAGAGGGACTTTAAGGCCACCTAATATAAAGTTTGACCAGAAATTGTATTGTGTTTTTTCCTTGCAGATGGCAATTGGTTTAATGTTTTGCATCTAATGCAATGATATTGGTACATAACTGTGGCTTCAGTGTCAAAGTCATTTTTGGGATCTGTATAGGCCTTTATGACTGTAAAGCTTTTTAACTGATAATAACACACAAAGTTAAAATGCAGAGAGGCAAGACTCCAAACAGAAGCTTAAAATAAAATAACCCATAGGGCATTATTGTTAATATATGGCACTAATACATTCAATGTTATTTTTATGATACTTCAATTCATGGCAGAGCTGCAACACCACACATGCCCAAACTAACAACAAGAAACGCTAACTGCCTATTTTTTTAGAGGGGCATACTAACACGGATATTAAATATTACATTATTTAAGGCTAAACTAATCAATATTCATGAGCTAAGCCACTACATGAAACAACCACATTCATGTGTTCATCTGTATGACAGTTCTTTACTCTCTGTAATAAGTGGCCAAAACCACTCACACATCGACCGCCAGAGTCCCTCTTTGAGCTTTATTCGATGCCCCTCCAGATAGCAGATAACCTTCTCAACCCTCTGAAATAAAGATACAGGTCAAAGCAACCTTTAAAGGCCAATTGCCATATAGCAAACTGCAGTGCAACACCAGAGCTTCCCCAGCATCCCAATGAGACTGCCTGGTCCCCAACATCCACTGAATGTCATGAAGAAATGAGTACAATAATGACTGCTGAAAAACATATCTAGCTAAGATATTCTAGCTCAACAAATACCGTAATACATAGACATGGTTTATGAGAATATTGTCATCTTTCAGGTTATAGCTAACAATAATTTTGTGATATCTAATACAGTAAATGATGTCACTGAAATGGTACAGGGAAAGGTCAGAACTATGTATGTGTCATCTTGGTTAGTTGATTAATCTGATTTCCTAGTTGATTGTAATAGAGCGGAGTGTAACCTGACTAAATGACTGGAGAAACTGATCGATCGATTCATTCACTGATTCTTTTCTTTCTTTTTCTTTCTTTTTTTTTCTTTCTTTCTCTCATTCATCATCCTTCAGAATTTCCTTCCTTCTGAACTTCCTTGCTTGTGAACTTACTTCCTTCCTACGAAACTTCCTTCCTTCTGAACTTCCATCCTTCCTACTGAATTACCTTCCTTCTAAACTACCTTTATTCTGAACTTTCTTCATTCCTTCTGAAATTCCATTCCATTTCAGAACTTCCTTCCTTCCTACCAAATATCCTTCCATCTAAACTTCCTTCCTTCCGAACTTCCTTCTGAATGTCATTCTTTCCGAATTTTCTTCCTTCTGAACTTCCAAGGGAAATTCAATGTATCCAGTAGCTTATACCACAAAAATACACACATTATATGCCACAATAAAAATGATACAATGTCAAAAAATATAATATACAACAATAGAAAATCAGTGATAATAATTCAGTATCACATTCAAGTATACATGACCCAAAACTTTGACCCCAAAGTTTGGTCTCAAACTTCTGAACAGTAGTTTATATTATTGCTTTAGTGTATATGGCTATTATCCAAAATAATACAAGCAAACACACTACTTTCATCACGTAGAAGTTGTTTCAAAGAATAGCAGCAAAATAGGGCAAAAAGTGTCATTACAAATTTTCCAGAGAGCGACAGTAACATCATTTCATTATAGCACTGGACCAGCACATCCAGGTCTGTGTGGGCAAATTGGCTATTTTTTTCTCTGTGACCATGACTTTATCTAAACCCATCCAGCCTTTCTCTCTGCTTCTTTCTTTTCCTGATGCCACCCAGCCAACTTTTCTCTGTCTCCTGGTTTCATGAGTTTCCTGCTGCCAAAGAGGGTTGGCACTGGTTAAAAAGCATCAGTTTTGTCCCAGTCTGGATGGAGGTCCAGGTGGGACTGTTTGCCTGCAGGGTCTGGCACCGATTCTAGGCATCTCTTTTTCACTTCTCTAATCTTGTTTACCACCTCTCCTCTAACCAATCAGTTTTGAACAGCTCAATCAGATGTACCATTGATCACTTTCACTGAGTCATTGAACATTACACCTTGAGCTGGAGCTTTGAGAATAAATAGAAATTTCAGCATACTTTAATATACATTCAACTTGATTATTCATTGTGATTACCAAACACTCCAAAATTGTCTATATTGAGCCACATTTGATGCATATATAAATATACACCGTTTAATATACACAGACCGTAAATTGATAAATATATACTCCATATATTCAATAAATGTTATATTAAAAGGAAGTTGTATTGTTTTGTAACCATAAACAGCTAAACTCCACCTAACAACAACCTACCAGGCAAATGACGGCAAACAGGCCAGCACTAATAAAATCAAAGCAGAAAAATGCAACCGTTTAACAAGCACCTCAAAGTTTCCACTGCTTGAGCAAGCCTTGACTGTTGTCATCCCTCACCAGCATGTGTTTGTCTCACAGGTGACCTCCCTCCACCTCAGAGGTCAGAGAGCCAGAGAAGTAAGGATGTCTCAGCCAGAATGCCATTAACCTCATGAGCCTGGACAAATGGAGGCACTGTGATCTCACCGGTCTGCTGGACCCTGCGACTGATTGCTGCAGCAGTACTCTCTGGGATACTGAGAGTTTGCTGAGCTGACCATTAATCCAGACATGGCCTTTCCCTTCCCAGACCTCAACTTATATGAGTGTACCTCTATTCCTGCATCACTGCAGTACAACTCTAGAGATGTGCCATTATATAGAAATATACAGACACACTAAATTCAATAAAGGGAATTCAATAAAGTCTGGGGTTACATGACTGACTTTCTTCTGTGGATATGTATGTGTATATATATATATATATATATATATATATATATATATATATATATACAGTACTGCTTGAAAGTTTGTGAACCCTTTAAAATGTTCTGTATTTCTGAATAAATATGACCCAAAACATCATCAGATTTTCATATAAGTCCTGAAAGTAGACAAAGAGAACCGAATCAAACAAGTGAGAGAAACATATTTTCTTTGTCATTTATTTATTGAGAAAAATTATCCAGTGTTACATATCTGTGCGTTGCAAAAGTATGTGAATCTTTGCTTTCAGTATCTGGTGTGACCCACTTTTGCTGCAGTAACTGAAGGTAAGGTTTCTTGTAAATGCTGCTCAGTCCTGCACAATAACATGTAGGAGTTTTAGCCCATTCCTTAGTGCAGAACCACTTAAACTCTGTGATGTTGGTGGGTTTCCTAATATGAACTGCTTGCTTAGGTCCTTCCACAACATTTTAATTGGATTAAGGTCTGGACTGTGACTCAGCCATTCCAAAACATTAACTTTGTTCTTCTTTAACCATTCTTTGGTAGAATGACTTGTGTGCTTGGGGTTGTTGTCTTGCTGCATGACCCACGTTCTCTTGAGACTCTGTTCTTAAACAGATGTCCTGACGTTTTCCTTTAGAATTTGCTGGGATAATTCAGAATTCATTGTTCCATCAGTGATGGCAGGCTGTCCTGGCCAAGATGCAGAAAAACAGGCCCAAGCCATGATACTACCACCACAATGTTTCACAGATGGGATAAGATTCTTAAGCTGGAATGCAGCATGTTCTTTTCTCCGAACATAATAGCTTCTCATTTAAACCAAAAGTTCTATTTTGGTTTCATCCATCCATTAAACCTTTCTCCAATAGTCCTCTGGCTTGTCCACATGATCTTTAGCAAGCAATTTTCTTTTTGGAGAACAGTGGCTTTCTTCTTGCAACTCTGCCATGCACACCATGGTTGCTCAGTGTTCTCCGGTGGGCTCATGAACATTAACATTAGCCAATGTGAGAAAGGCCTTTAGTTGCTTAGAAGTTACCCTGGGAACTTTTGCAACCTCGCAGACAATTACACGTTCTGCTTTGGAGTGATCTTTGTTGGTCGACCACTTCTCGGGAAGGTAACAGTGGTCTTGAATTTCCTCCATTTGTACACAATCTGTCTGACTGTGGATTTGTGGAGCCCAAACCTAGAAAAGGTTTTGTAACCTTTTCTAACCTGATGAGCAACTCTTTTTCTGAGGTCCTCAGTAATCTCCTTTGTCCGTGACATGATTCACTTCCACAAACATGATCAGATAGATCATGATAGATCCCTGTTCTTTGAATAAAACAGGTCACGTACTGACATTTGATAGTCATTGCACTGACTGAAAACAACTCTGCACAGATGGACTCTAATTTCACCTTTAAATTAACTGCTAAATTAACTGGTTCTCTTTGTCTACTTTCAGGACTTATATAGGTTACACTATTTCGATAGGCCACTTCAGACATTCTACTAACTATAAATAACTTTGTAACTACATGTCAACTACATGTCAACTAATTCTCATTAATTTGCAACTACATGTCTACTAACTCTCAGTAGGGTAGGTTTAGGGTTAGTAGAATAAGCTGACATATACTTGCAAAGTTTCTCATAGTCAGTATGTTGTATGTTGTGGACCCATCAAAAAAAAAAGTGTTAAAAGATATTAAACAGACAGTCTACTAATAATCTAATGACTGCTAGTTCACATGTAGTTGCAAAGTTACTTACTGTTAGTAGAATGTCTAAAGTGGACTTTCAAAATAAAGTGTTACCCCTATATGGAAATCTGATTATGTTTTGGGTCATATTTATGCAGAAATATAGAAAATTCTAAAGGGTTCACAAACTTTCAAGCAGTACTAATATATATACACACACACACACACACACACACACACACAGAGAGCTATTCAAAAGCTTGAGGTCGAGATTTTTTTTTTTTGTTCACCAAGGTTATAACTGAGCAAAATAATAATAATAATAATACAATTAAAAAAAACAGTAATATTCTGAAATAGTATTGCAACTTTAAATTCTATTTGAATTTTAAATTCTAATTCTAACTTTTTAAAATGTAATAGTTACATGAAGTTGGAAATAGTTTCAACTGCTTAATATTTGAATAGAATGATAAAAAAAAATAGCATTTATTTAAAACTGAAATATTTTGCAACATTATAAATGGTATGCTGTCACTTTCAAATTATTTAATGAGAATAAAAATATTAACAAACATTACTGACCTCAAAACTTATGAAAATATGATAGTATACATTTATTTATGATAGTCTTACACTGCAAAAATTAGTACATGCATTGCAAATATTATACATTAAATGTTTTTGAGCTGCCAGAAGTTTTCTTTGATTTAACAGTCTTTGTGATTTGAAAACTATAACAATCATTTTCTCACCATTTCAAATGTCTGCTGAACAGATGCGCAAAGAAAAAAAAAATCCATTGCCTGAATGATTCCAAGACAAACTTGTTGTTTTCAATTGACTTTGACACTTAAAATGTGCTATTCAGTATCTAACACATTTAAAATCTAGTAATGCATGGAAATAATACAGCTTTTTATATATATAAAAATGTGAAGATGTCAGGTTCAGGCATCTTGTAACAGGCCTTGGAGCCAGTCAAAATGTATTGCTGTATTTTCTGTGCAGAATCAATGCGCTCAACCCTAAACCCAGATTAAAGTCAACTCTGATCAGATCCCAGCCTGCGCCGAGAAGGAAATCCAATCTGGTCACATAGATTCCTTTCAACAAATCTTGCTGTGTGTTAATGTGTCACAGTGGGGGCCAAAGATTCAGGGAAATGGGCGAAGAGAGCCAGGAAATGGGATTTTCTCCACTGCCATGTGCTGGCATGTGAGCTCTTCCCCTCACTGCCCCGATCTCTACTCAGGAAATTGAAATTTTAATTCTATTAAGGCAAAGCTGTGAGGCAAGGTGCATCTGTGCTTGTGACTTATATTGCCGTGTAAATGGCATGTCAACCAGATCTAAACTCAACCTACAAAATCAAAGCAGATTAGACAAAGGTCTCAAACCTACCCCGTCGGACCCTTCAGTCTATTTCCTTTCTCTTCCTTCTTACTGTCTTGATTAAAAAAGTATATTGGTAGTAGACATATGAAGATTGCCTTTAAATATTACAATTGAAAAGTTGAAAATTGTATATTTGCATATAGGATAAACAGTATATAAATCATACAAGCACATATGTTTGCATCTATCCATCTACCTGTCTGTCTGTCTGTCTGTCTGTCTATCTATCCAATCATACACATGCTCTAAATGTTCATCATTCTCCAGTAGTATTAATTTTTCTCTGTCTGTCTGTCTATCCATCCATCCATCCATCCAATTATTCACATGCTGTAAATGTTCATCACTTTCCACTAGTATTAATTTTTCTATTTCAGTAGTTTATTTATTTTTCTGTGGTGTGAGAAATTAATTTAAGTACTAATATTTCATAGCTAATAGTTAGAATTTATAGTTTCTCTATTAATATGAAATCATGAAAACTAATAATTATAACATTAAAAAACTGTTATTTTAAATTGAGCTTATTTTACACGTATTAAATCTGTATATTTCTTGTCTTTTACCCTTCCCTCTTCCTAACTTAAAAGAATAAATCATGACTGACTCTTGTTGAGGCCCTAATTATCAAAAATACCACAAAGATATTTCCCAACAAGATGTAAATATTATATGTAATATATATATATATATATATATATATTAGTATGAGTTAACTGAGTTTATTTCAACAAATTTGTCAAGCAGAGACAAACCAAGTATGTAAACAAGCTGTTCAGACAAACTGCATAATTTTCATTTTGTGATCCACTCATTACCTGCTCTTGTAAATGACTTGTCACAGGAACGACAAGCACCATCAGAACCAATATTCACCCGGCAAGCTAGCTTACATTAAACAAAAAGAGGAAAACAATAACGAAATGAGAAACCGCATGATCAACAAGCCATTTCTGTGCAAAATCTGACATTTTAATGACAGCGACAACAAAATTCAGTCACTCTCGCTCTCGGCACTCTGCAAACAAAACAATTAATTAGGTCACTTTACACAGCCATTACAAGAAGTGAGAAACTTGGTCGACAACCACAGACACACCTGAGTGAAAATGAGAGCGGTTTTCTTTTTCTCCACCTAGAGTGTTGAACTTTAAATTAGGTGATTGTGTGTTTGTCAAAGCAAATCTATGACAGTCTGCCAAAACAATATTCCACTTTTAATAAGGGCTCTGACATGCGGTGAGGAAAAAAACAAAAAAAAAGCAATATTGCACAGAGTAACAGGCTTTAAATGACTGATTAGTTTAAATTAATGAGTGCTAACAGTCCCAAATCGATAACAGTCAACAATGGCACCATGCTGACAGTTAAACGCCATATCAAAACTAAATACTTCTCCCTCAACAACAATATAATGACCTGTCTTTGTTGTAAATCTGATTTTAATGCAGAAAGACGGGAGCGCTGACAGGCTCCAGCTGTGTGCTGTGCAAAAGCAGAGAGGAAAGCATATTTCTGTCACAGAAAATAGAAACCGAGAATAACTTTGTAGTGTTTATCGTGCTGTTGATCAGAGGCATGACCTTTATGCATCTACAATGACCTTAGTGTCATTTACACAGGGAAAAAGTGGACAAATCGAGGCTGACTTTTCTTAAAATAAACCCTGCTAGCTTTCTGTTCTATATTTCCTTTTATTGGTGAGTAAAAATTATGTAAAATTATATAACATCGGTGCATTCGTACTTCAGCCTCTTAAGGGCTATTCACATAAGAGTCTCATATGATGGGCAAAAGTTACATAAAGATGAGCTCATTTGCATAGCATATCTGAGCAGAGGATTATGGGTAGGCGTCTAAATTGTATAGCTCAATTAGAAGTCATGCAGGCCTGGAATGTTGACTGCATAATACAGGAGAACAATGTTGGCCCAAGGTGAACAATCATGATATGAAAGAGGCTCGGAAGACGAGGGATAATTCTGATGATGGAGAAAAAGAGAGAGAGAGAAAGGGGGAAAAGGCATTTTTGCAAACAAATATTGTGAAATACTATTAAAATTTAAAATAACTGTTTTCTATATTAATACATTAAAATGTGATTTATTCCTGTGATGCAAAGCTAAATTTTCAGCATCATTACTCTAGTCTTCAGTTTCACGTGATCCTTCGGAAATCATGCTGATTTAGTTAATATTATCAATGCAGCGTAGTCATTTCATGGAAACCTTCTATTTTCATGATTCTTTGATAAATAGAACTTTTTTAAAACAGCATTTTTAAAATAATTTTTGTAACATTATAAAATGTATTTATTGTTACTTTTAATCAATTTAATGCATCCTTGCTCAATAAAAGTATTCATTTCTATTGAAAAAAAAATAATAATACTAACCACAAAATGTTTAACAGTAGTGTAGGTATGAAGAGAATCATATCTACTGTTCCACTTCAGAGTAAAACTTCAGGTTAAGTTCCTTTTAGTTCCTCTTTTACATCAAGAGATGAGAAATGCAAAGCTAATAAGCTGCTCATGTTCACTTCTCTCATAAAGTCATAAAGTGCCCTTTCAAAGTTCGTCCGACCTACAACACAGACCTCTGATCTTTTCTAGGGCGGAACTGTTGCTGCAAGTATCTGTATCGCATAAAAAGTGATCTTTGAAATTCCCAACGCTCTAAAATGTTCATTAGCATTCAGTTAAATGCAACAGCTATAGATTAATTGACAAGCATGCTAATACAGTGATTTGAGTGGGATCAAATGCAGCCTCTGCTGTCTTACCTCTAGGACAAGCACATTTGATGCCTCATTAAAAGTTATCATTCGCTTTTAAAGTTAATGTTAATTAACTTAATTAAGTTAAAGGTGAATGGTGTAATGTTTTGCAGCACTAGCGTCACCAAACGAATCTGCAAAAAATAATAAAAGACACTTCCCCTGTCTGCTATTGGTCAGCCAAACATACAGTTACGCCCCAAAATCACACCATTGGATAAGTCAATGGTGCTGTGTCAAGGTGATTAGGATGTTCAAACAAACAGCTACATTAAAAAAAAAAATTATAATAATAATCTTTTCATGGGAATCATGTTTTAAGCTGAGTTCAAAACAAGTAATTTAAAGGTAGGGTATCTATTTTTTCAAAAACGCTTTAAAAAACGAGTCGGGCTGAGTACCAAAACAAACATGTAGCCAATCAGCAGTAAGGGGCGTGTCTACTCATGATGCAGGGGAGAGAGCTCAGTGCACAGGACGGATATTAGCCGAGCCGAGCGGCGACAGAATGATGGTGGTTATAATGAGTTCTATAGCAAGTAGGACCTGTGTAAATATCGGATCAGCTTTCCAGCGCTGGAGAGAACTGAAGGAGCGGGAAGGCCTGCGATCAGACGCCAAGGTTGCTTTGTTTCTTCTCATTCAGTGAGTAACATTGGTTTTGCTTTGTTTGTTTCACATAACTAATCGTTGCCTGGGTTGCATAACGTCATGTATTAGAGTTGTGCCGATAGACGATAGTATCGTGTATCGACGATAGTCAGAGATATCGCCGGTGGCTGATGCCTTTGATGATAGCAAGATGATTATTATTATTATTATTAATATTATCAGGTTAGTAATACTATCTAATTAATATTAGGGCTTATTTGTTGCATTATATATATTTTTTCTGCAGTTTTACGGTGTTGCGCATTATAACCAATCACACACGATTATGCTGAGCTTATGAATGCAATGGCCAATCAGAGGCGTTCAGATGAGTCATCGCTGAAACAGCGAAGTTCCGTTGTTCAGCGCACGCTGATTGAATTCTGAATTCTCTCATCATTAACAACAAAGTGCAGATTTTCGTGTGATGGAAGTGTTAAGAGATTTATTTATCATACAGTGTAAATTCACTTATTTTAACGGGAGTGTTTTCCACAAGTGATTGCCACATCTTCAGTTCATAAATTAACATCTTGTGAAGTGAAAAGCTGTGTGTTTGTAAGAAACAACTCAACAGCAACTCAAAAACAACTTAAAAGACGTTTTAACTTTAAATCATTGCTTCTGGACAAAATACCAGTCCATAATCCTTAACTATTCCTCCAGTGAAAAAGTCCATCCCCTGTTGTCCTCTCAAATGAAAATTCACTTATTACATATTTCTTTGTTTTAGACAATTTTCGTTTGCAAACATTGCTTGATCTGTGCATATTTCTCTCCTGATTCAGACAAGACAACTTTTTCAATGTAGAAAGCAATATTTTGGAGAGTGGACTTGTATTTTATCCAGAAGCAATAGATTGAAGTCTAAATGGATGCGTTTCTTACAAACACACAGCTTTTCCCTTTACAAGACATCAGTCAAGTAGATTACTTGTGGATTATTGTTATGTTTTTATCAGCTGTTTGGACCCTTATTCTGACGGCACCCCTTCACTGCAGAGAATCCATTAATGTGCAAGTGATGCTAAATTTCTCCAAACTGTTCCGATGAAGAAACAAACTCATCTATATCTTGGATTGCCAGAGGGGGAGTATATTTTCAGCATTTTCATTTTGGGTGAATTATTACTTTATTATTTATTTTCCCTTTGGGGAAAGCTATATAAAAATATATCAATAATTTGATGCATTTGCTTTTGTTGTTTTAATATATGTTTGATTCTGTTTCCTGTAGCAAAGGTGAAATCCAGTTATCAAGCTGATTTAAAGCTCTGAGCCAAACATGCGGTCCACATTACCAGTTTTCCAAAGGGCTTTTCCCCTATGTCCTTTTTTTCACCGGCTCAGCAAAGCTTTAGTGTGCAGCTGCATTCATGCTGAGCTTGTCAAGAAAATCCAGTTCTCTGTTTCCATGCACCACATACGCTTAACATGTCACTTCTGAGCCCATTATCCCCATGGCTGCACTGAAAAAGACTAAGTGGAATAATGGAGGAGTACAGTCTCCACATGCCATGTGACACATTCAGAGGTTCAAACGAACACTGCAGCTCCAGAGACACGACACTTTAAATGAAAGAGACAATGCAAGGGTTTATATGAATTTGCACTCGATTACAATTTTTCAATAGATAATAAATATTAATTGGCTAGAAGTATAAATCACTGCAAGATCAATACTGTGATTCAAACAGAAAATTGTGTTCTTCATTAGAATTGTTACTTTAACAATAATGAGATAAATGAAATATCTACTGGATTTAGCCACAGACAAATTAAATCCAGACAGGAAAAAATAATAATAATTTCTCAAATAAATAAATAAAATATATTCCGATTTTTAATCAATACCATATAATCTAAGGATTTTAATACAACATGCACACATATTATATATATATATATATATATATATTGTGTGTGTCTGTGGCTGTGATAATACATACTTTTTCTCATCTGCACAGCCTTCAGTGAATAAATACAAATTTATTCAAACACTTTTTAAATTAATTTTAATTATGGCCACATCTATAGTATATTTACAAATTGATATAAAATACTGTATATTTTTGAGCAATTTATTTATTGTAATACAACCCCGAATTCCAGAAATGTTGGGACGTTTTTTAAATTTGAATCAAATTAAAACTAAAAGACTTTCGAATCACATGCGCCAATATTTTATTCACAATTGAACATAGAGAACATAAATGTTTAAACGGAGAAATTTTACGCGAATTTATCTACTAAATGAGCTCATTTCAAATTTGATGCCTGCTACAGGTCTCAAAAAAGTTGGCACGAGGGCAACAAAGGGCTGAAAAAGCAAGACATTTTGAAAAGATTCAACTGGGAGAATATCTAGCAGCTAATTAAGTTAATTGAAATCAGGTCTGTAACATGATTAACTATAAAAGGGATGTCTTAGAGAGGCAGAGTCTCTCAGAAATAAAGATGGGCAGACGCTCTCCAATCTGTGAAAGAGTGCGTAAAAAGATTGTGGAATACTTTAAAAACAACGTTCCTCAATGTCAAATTGCAAAGGCTTTGCAAATGTCATCATCTACAGTGCATAACATCATCAAAAGATTCAGAGAAACTGGAGAAATCTCTGTGCGTAAGGGACAAGGCCGAAGACCTTTGTTGGATCCCCGTGGTCTTCAGGCCCTCAGATGACACTGCATAACTTATCGGGATAATTCTGTCGTTGACATTACTAAATGGGCCTAGGAATACTTCCAGAAACCACTGTCGGTAAACACAATCTGCCATCTGCAGATGCCAACTAAAGCTCTATCATGCACATGACACATGACACGTGAACATGGTCCAGAAGCGCTGTCGTGTCCTGTGGGCCAAGGCTCATTTAAAATGGACTGTTTCAAAGTGGAAAAGTGTTCTATGGTCAGACGAGTCCAAATTTGACATTCTTGTTGGAAATCACGGACGCCGTGTCTAAAGAGGAGGGAGATCTTCCAGCGTGTCATCAGCGTTCAGTTCAGCCAGCATCTCTGATGGTATGGGGATGCATAAGTGCATATGGTATGGCCAGCTTGCATGTTTTGGAAGACACTATGAATGCTGAAAGGTATATAAAGATTTTAGAGCAACATATGCTCCCCTCCAGATGACGTGCATTTCAGCAGGATAATGCAAAACCACATACTGCATCTATTACAACAGCATGGCTTCGTAGTAGAAGAGTCCGGGTGCCGAATTGGCCTGCCTGCAGTCCAGATCTTTCACCTGTAGAGAACATTTGGCACATCATTAAACGAAAAATCTGTCAAAGACGACCACAAACTCTTCAGCAGCTGGAAACCTATATCAGGCACCAAAACTCAAGAAACTTATAACCTTGATGCCCAAACGTCTTCAAACTGTTTTAAAAATAAGAGGAGATGCTACACCATGATAAACATGCCCCCGTCCCAAATAGGTTGAGACCTGTAGAAGGCATCAAATTTTAAATGAGCTCATTTTTAAAATTTCTCAGTTTAAACATTTGTTATGTTATCTTTGTTCTATTGTGAATAAAATATTGGCTCATGTGATTTGAAATTCTTTTAGTTTTCATTTTATTCAAATTTTAAAAAACGTCCCAACATTTCCAGAATTCGTGTTGAGTAACACTTTATTTTAAGGTCTTTATTTTTAGTTGCTAATTAGCATGCATATTAATAGAATATTAGCCATTTATTAGTAGTAATTAAGCACATATTAATGTCTTATTCTACTTGACCTTATCCTACATCCCTATTCCTCCTCTAACGGGGTCAACGAGATGTGAGGCGTTCGGATCCATTTGCAAAGCTTTATTAGTCAGAGACATGGTCATAACAGGCAGGGTCACACAAATGGCAAACAGGTATATAGAGGGCAAGGCAGAAGAGTACTCAAGTGAACGGGCATGGTCTCTGATCGGCGAACAATATCCAGAGGGCTAGACGAGAGGGGTTATCCGGGCAGGGGCGAACAGAGTCCGAGACAGCAGGCAAAGGGTTAATCCAAGATACAACGGGAGAAATCAGAACACGAGGAAACAGGCAAGGCAAGACTAAGACAACTAAGTAGACAAGACTAAGACATCTAAGTGGGCTCCATAGAGTAGCTAGCACTGGGGAAGCGATAAACGCTAGACGATACGGGAACTAAACAAACACAGAATGGCTCGGTAAAGCAGCTATCGCTAGTAGAGGGATATATGCAGAACTAAACACAGAGCTAAACATAAACACAGAATGGCTTGGTAAGGCAGCTAACACTTGGAGAGTGCTACACGCAGAACAATACTGGGCCAACTGTGAACGGATGTCCCTGGTTTATATAGAGTGTGTGATTGTGTGATAGTTCTCAGGTGTGAGAGTGTGATTGTGACAGCTGTGTGTACTTGGTGCAATGAATGATGGGAAATGTAGTCTGGTGAAGTGCAACAATAGTGTGGTGCAAGAGTCCATGTGATGAGCGAGTGACCTCTGGTGGTGAGTGAACGGAAGACCATAACCCGGATTCGTGACACCGACCCAATACCTAAATTTAACAACTACCTTACTAACTATTAATAAGCAGCAAAATAGGAATTTATTGAGGGGAAAAGTCATAGTTAATAGTTAATAAGTGTTCCCTATTCTAAAGTGTTACCCTGTGTTGTATACATAGTTTATCTCACCTGTTGTAATTAATTAAAACTAAATAATCTAATATTATAATATAGACTAATCATATATAAACATAATATTTATACAGTATATAAAATATATAAATATTATTATATAATAATCAAAATACATTTCAGACTATTTTGTGTACATCTGTTAAAATGCTGTATATATTTGAGTACATTATTTTTGTAATAATACATCTCAACTGCCCAGCCTTGATTACATTAAATAAATGTATAAATATATTCAAATATACTTTTCTTCAATCACTGAACCAACTGGAGTGATTGAGTCTGTATAGCAAGCAATGATTCGAATCAAGTCAGTTTTCCTAAGAAAAAAGGTGAATTTGGCAGCAAAGAAGCAACGGAACCTTTACACCTGAGCTCTTAATCATAAGAATCTTTACAACGGGTGTTTGATGTGAAAGGAAAAAAGGACTGACTGTGCTCAACACCTTTATGTTTTGAAAATGAAAAACGACACGGATGGACCACTCTCTCACCCAAGCTGCTGGATCTAAGACAGGGCCCTGGGGTAAAGAAAGGGCGTTCAGCGATAACGATGTTGTTAGTCTTCACTCCCCACATTTCACTTCTCCAGTGGAGTTCAGCTCTGAATTTGATGTGTTATTTTGTTCTGTTTCTGATCCTGTGAAATCATGTGATGCTGGCAGTAAGAGCGGTGCCTTTGAGAAGTCATCAGAATGCATCGTGAACGGCAGTCAGGCTGCAAATGGCAAACGCAAAAGTGCCTTTCTTTTACAAATTACCAAAGCAGAAAGCAGAGAGAACTCTTTGTCACGCCCGTCCTCTCGCTCAAGCCCCCTTGATCTCTCGCAAACTCATTCTCACTTTCTAAATAAAACTTATCCAGACACCTGAGTCATTCCGTCTGTGGAGAGAAGGAAGAGGAACAGATCTTGTGTCAGCAGTTTGCTGAAATTAAACAAATTTCTGTGCTCCTTTTTCAAAATTCACAACTGCTAAGAATCAGTGCTCTTAACCAGCATTCCGAGGCTCCTTCAGGCCCTGTTTTGTTTAAAGCATCAGACCCGAAAGCCTAATTATGATAAATGAGAACGAAATGCCTAGAGAAAGGCTAAAAGACTAGGAAGCGGAGACTGGGGTAAACTCACAATTCAGATGAATAAAAGTCATTTTATTCTAAATAAAGATAGATAGGGAAGAACTTTTAAAAAGAATCAAAGTTGGCTTAAAACAAAACTGCACACAGATCCAATCTTTAGGACTGACTGTGTGTAATATTTTGTAATTGATGAAATCCAATCCAGTTGTGTTTCTTAACTCATGAGAAAACAACTGAAATGGTTGTTGTTACTGCAACTAAAGTGTTGTTATTGTAATTAACTGAAATAAAATACAATATAAATATCAGATGAAAAAAGATGACATTAGAAATCTTGCTTTAACAACTAACTGTACAAAAAACAACCTAAAAATGAAAATCATTATGTGATCCGTCCCCCACGTCCCCCGCCAAACAACAACAACAACAACCATTTTCCCTCAGAAATAGTACATTTCTAAAAAAATTTAAAAAAAATAAAAATTGAAAACAGTGAATTTTTGAAGTAAAAAGATAAATATCCAGTAATGTTTTTCATTTTAATTACAATTGTATTTATTTATTCATTCATTCATTCATTCATTCATTCATTTCATATATGCAACATCCCACTTTTTTTTTTTCTTTTCATATTACTACTTTAAATCATAATGTCACTAAATGGCATTGCAAAAATAATGACATGTAACTTAATAAAACACACACACACACAAAAAAAACACTCCCTGCTTGCCATTCGCTACACAAACAGATAGTCCAGCCCCCAAACTCACACGACTTGTTAGATTTTGGGGGAAATTTTATAGTTGTCTCTGCATAAAGTATTCGAGCATAAAAAAAAAGATGTTTGTTAAATAAAAAATACCATTGATAGTTTCCAGGAGAAAACATTTACTGATATTTTAATACAACATTATATAGGCAAAAGCTGCCATTCTTTGAAATCTCTCAAGGAAATACCTGTATTAGTAGCACTTTAGGAGTATAATGCACCTCAGCTGGTATCATACTTCATCAACACATTTGTGATTCCGTTCACGCACAGTCAAGGTAATGTATTCATGGACAGACAAAGAAAAATCCCTGACTGCACATGAATATGCATTAAGTGAACATCTGAAGGATGGAGGAGGGAGGCGGAATGATGTTGTACAGGTATGGCAGATATATGGAATATGACATTCCACATATGGCTAACACTTCAGTGCCATTAATTTGCTTATGAGGATTCGCCTCTCGTGTTAGCCTGTTTTCATTTCACTGACATACTTATGTGTATGCATAATTAAAGCATGCAAGTTCTTGAGGAAAGGCACAAAAATGGTCACGTCATACAGAACGATTTGCTGGCTAAGTAAAGCTTGCCATAATATACATATTTTTTTGCCACTGTATATCATGCTTTACTGTTAAAATTGTCAATTACAAGCAAAACATTGCGAGAAAAAAAAACTATCAATTACAGTATAATTTACAGTTTTAAAAAATGGTAAAAAGACTGAATTCTCTGCATGGCATCACATATGATATTTTACATAACTCATGTTATTTCTTATTATTTTTGTTTTTCAAGTTTTTCATTAGTTTAGTGTCATATGTTTTACCCTTATGGTGATTTGTCTTTGTGTGACCCAGAGCACTGTCTATATACAATTAATGGCCACCAATATTTTCATGTATATATGTTTTTAAACATATAAGATGGGCAGGCCAATATTGGTGTATCGCCTAATGAAATGTAATTTATTAAAATATATACATACATGCATACATACATAAATACATATCTATATGCTGGCTAAGTAAAGCTCGCCATAATACATATAATTTTTGCCAGTCGGATATAACAAGACGAGAGGCGTGCGGATCCATGTGCAAGCTTTTATTAATAAACAGTCAAAAACACAGGCAGGGTCGAACAACAGCAAACAGGTATGGCACAGGCAAGACAAAAGAGCAATCCTAAACGGGCTTGAGTCAGACAACAGCAAACGTAATTCAGAAGGCTTGACAAGAGGGGTAATCCATAAACATGAGCATAAGTCCAGGCGAGGAGCAAGCTCAGTCCGAAACGGAAAGCAAAGGGTTGGTGCAGAACCAGCAGAACAGGAATCCAGAACAGAGCCAACGGAACTGGAGCCCACCAGGGCGGAGCAGATGGAACAGGAGTCCACCACGACGGAGCAGAAGACCACCAGGCCGGAGAAGACAAGACAGATGACCACAACAGGTAGACGGTTTAACAGACACATTTGGGAAAACAGAACAAGCAGACAGTTCATGAATGGTCTCTATGGCAGTGACAGGGTTAACGGGACAGACATGGAGTGCATTTGTAGTTTCGGGACTCATGACAGGCGGGTTTAAGGGATCAAAGGCGGGTTTTTGAGTTGTGATAGACAGGGCAACAAACTCGGTATTGGCTTCCTGGAGAGTGGTTGGACAGACAGACAGTTCAAAATTAGACTCATGGACTGGAACAGGACATACAGATATTTCAGAATTAAACACACTTGGGAGTAGTGGACCGGCAGACAGATCAAAACCGGGTGCATTGACTGACAGAGTTAACAGAGCATACAGAAAGTTCATTTAAGGTTTTCATGGCAGGGACAAGCAAGAATGAGAGTTCCTGAACAGCCCTTGATGCCACAGCAGAACAGTCAGGAAGCTCACGGACAGCATCCTCGGGAGTGACGGACTCTTATATATATATATATTCTTTTATATTATTTTTATACTTTCTTTTTATATTATTTTCATGTCATGTTCATGTTAGTAATTTTGTTGTTTTTTGTCATTATTATTATTATTATTAAATTATTGTTTTAATAAATTGTTGTTTTAAATATGTTCATATGTTTGTTTGTTTTTTAATAAGTTTTACTTTTTTGTTTTATTTTACTTCATTTTTTGTTATTTTACGACTCCAATTTAAACTAAAATCAGAAATGTCACCTTGGCATTTAAAATCAGTTTTTTATATTTTATTTAATTTCAGTTCATATTTATTTTATTTAAAGTAATAAAAATTCAGGTATGATTTTAGTTTTTGTTAACGATAATAACCCTGGTTGGCGTATTAAATCACAAGTATGTGCCTATCAACTATTTATGAGTTCAAACAAAACAGAATTGTAACTGTCTGTTTTATAAATAACCATTTAATATATAACTGTACAAATGTCAGTAACAAATACAAAAGTGTAAAATTGCACCTTTAGGGGTACAACAATCTCAAAAGGAAAACCCTTGTACTATACAACCCTTAAGGGAGCATATTAGTACTCTGTGTGTAGTATGGTTCAAATGCTCCCTTCAGGGGTAGATGAAGAACAAAAGTCTACTGTTGAGGCAGCTTCCCCAGTGAAAAACTCCAGGTATAATTTTTGCACTTTTTTTCTGACAGTGTATACAAGTTTACAGCAAACGAAAGCAACAGAATCAAGAACCATCAACGCCTCCTGCTCCGGCTCAGACGGCTGGTGCACTGCCTGGATGCATAAAGATATATCTGATCAATTTGAGCGTGGGCCTGAGATCGAATGTTCATTTATCACTGCGCGCCAGAAACTTCCACTCACTGTGGAACTGAATTCTAACACAAACTTGCCAATCAAAGTCACCTCTCTCCAAACTGGCTGTTCAAAGAGGCCTCTCTGAATAACATACGGCTGTAACACTGCTGTCTGATCACATGGAAAAATTCTGATTGAGGAGCATCAAGATGTCAGCTGCTTTTAAGTGATGGATTTTGGAAACTGCAACACTAGAATAGTTTCTTGCAGTGGTAAACTAGCATGCTTAAATGTAAATATAGTCAACATGGCTTTCAGCTAGTTCTGTCTTAGCCAAATTAGTTTGTTGTCTATGTTTCTTGAACATACATATACAACTTGTGAAATCGAGTGAGGAATATATAAATGCTAATACATTAGGTGAAAGCTCTGTGAAGTGATTTTCAGTAAGCATAAAATATTGAGGCAGTCCAGAGAGAAGACACCATTGGACAATTTCCTGGTCTATAAGAAAGCCACACAGTAAGGCTTTCATGGTCTATTTAAAATTCCACACCTTCCTTCACAAAGAGAAAAAAACATGTATAACCTGCCCTAAAGAAATCCTATGGGAGGAGAATCGCATTTCTGCCTCTTTTTGGTCATACATGCATGGTAAACCGCCAGGGACCACCGTAGACTTCTTTATTTATCTGCTTAAAATGCTATGTTTGGTTTAGTCCTGAAGAAAGAAGACAAGATGGCAAAAAAAAGATATCCATGCCCAGAGGGCTGACTGACACCCTATAGGCATGATGGGAAGTGTGTCAGCATAGGAAGTGCTGCCGCTATTCTATACAAATCATTAAAACACTGTGACACTATGCCGGGGCTAGTTGTCACACTTTTTCTCAAGAAAAATTTAAAATATAGAGAACAAATTTAAACTTTATAGTTTACATCTACAATGATTATCCAGTTATGTTAATGTGTCCCATTGTTTAGAATTTTAAAATTCCTAATTTAGATGCCTGACACCAAAAAAAAATAAAACATTCAGACCATTACTGATCATTTTATTTACTCATAATATCTATCTATCTATCTATCTATCTATCTATCTATCTATCTATCTATCTATCTATTTATCTGTCTGTTTGTATGTTCACCCATCCATCTGTATACATAAATATTTAACTTTTTTCTCTTTTTTCCAATAAAAACATGTCACATAACCATGGCCTACCCTGAGCATTGTTCTAAAAGCACTTTATACTACTTTCCACTTTTTAATAAATTATTTGTATTGCAAACAATAAACATTGGTTAAATGTAACAAAATCTTCTATACATTGTGCAGTTTCGTCAGGTCTGCAGAGACCGCATAGTCCTATTACTAGAAAACTATAAACATTTCATCCCATTTGATTCATGCACATCAATGCCAAAGATATTATTTTAGAGTAAATTGCAGTTTACAATTCTTTAAAAGGGTCGGAAACGGTATACCATCTGAAAGGTTGTGCTACACCAACAAAAAAGCTTTCATATGCCCAAGCAGCTGCTCCATAAAAGCATGCTTGTTTTACAGCATCTGTTTGTTTTAGTGCAACATTTCTAGGGCATTATTTCGAGGTCTACTGAGTTGGCAGCACTACTCTTTTATATCAGGCTTGGATAGCAGGCACCCTATAAAACTCATTTGAATACTGCAGCGTTCTCCCATTCAGAGCTTAATTTATCACTGTGTGCCTGCCCAGCATCAAATATTTGCAATCTGACAGTTTTTAAATAACCAAGCGACTTCTATCAAAACAAAACTGTTAGTGTGATATGTAAATAAGAGACTAAAATCTACTTATGTGAACCATAAACATAAATATGTGCAACAATTTCTACTGCTTGGAAAAGGCATTTCTTAGATTTCATCTAAAGCCTTTATCTTTCAGCATCCTTACAAGCGACCCAAAACCATTAAAGGAATAGTTCACCTAAAAATGAAAGTTTGCTTAAAAATTTACTCTCTCTCAGGCCATTGAGAATGTAGATGAGTTCATTTCTTCATCAGAACAGATTTGGAAAAATGTAGCACTACATCACTTCACCAATGGATTCTCTACAGTGAATGGGTGCCGTCAGAATGAGAGTCCAAACAGCTGATAAAAACATCACAAGTAATCCACGCAACTCCAGTCCATCAAATAACGTCTTATTAATTGAAAAGCTGTGTGTTTGTAAAAAACAAACAAATAGCTAATGATGACCATTGCTTCCGGTCCTCAATCCATAACATTGTTTTCTACAGTAAAAGTCTACTCATCTCAATCAGGAGACAAATATGCATAGATCAAGCACCGTTTACAAGCAAAAAGAGTCAAAATCAGTTCTAAAAAAAAAAAAAAAACTATGTCAGTGGATTTTGATGTGAGAGGACGACGGGATGGACTTTTTAACTGGAGGAAGTGTTATTAAAGATTATGGACTTGTATTTTGGCCAGAAGCAATGGTTTAAAGTTAAAATGCCTTAAATTATGGATTTGTTTTTTACAAACAAGCAGCTTTTAATTTAATAAGACATTAAATGATCAACTAAAGTCTTGTAGATTACTTGTGGATTATTGTGAGGTTATTATCAGCTATTTGGACTCTTATTCTGACGGCACCCATTCACTGCAGAGGATCCATTAGTGAGCAAGTGATGCATATCTGTTGCAATGGAGAAATCTTGGATGGCCTTCATCAGTTAGATCGGGCGTTTTCAAATGCTTTTTAATGACAAAGGACAAATTATGTGAGGGACTCCTTCTAATGTAGAGTATTTTCATGTTTAAAATGACCAATTTGGATGATGTGTGAAAAATGAAGCATGAAATTATAAAAGAAACATGCTTTTTCCTAAATTAAATAATTGGTTTCTGTTTGTCTTTGTACAGTACAAAAGCCAAAACAAATTGAAACATGATCTGCAACATACTTAATTTGTTTCAAGTAAACAGATTACTTTTATTACTATATCAAATATTAGAACACAAATATATTAAGTTGAAAATATATTAAAATCACGGCAAATAGAAAAAACACCTGCAAATTAAGAAAACAACTTAATCGATTTGACAACAAATGCGCTGCAAATGCTCACAACACAACCAAATAAAGAAATGCCCTGCAAACAAAATTCTTTATTTGGTTGCGTTGTGAGCATTTGCAGCACCTGCTGTCAAACTGATGAAGATGTTTTTTTGATTTGCTTGTGCTTTTTCTATTTGCATGTGTTTTCTGAAGTTGCAGCACGTTGAGCTCTCTCGGCCACCGTATAAAATATGCATTGCTGAATTCACAAACGGTGCAGGAATTTCATCTTAAATAACTCATTAATGCCATCCAGAGCATCCAGTCATATTTACACTAGTCTGATTTGCAGTCCACAAGTCCAAAAGATCTAATGCTACTGATGAGAAGACATACAAAGGAAACCCTCAAGGGATCCAAAGAGAGTTCAAAGTATTTTGAGGTAATTCAAATGTTTTCTTCTGTATCCTCGCTGCCAATTACTGGCTCTCCATGGCTGTGTGTAATTTCTTCAAAGGCATTACTGGAAAAATCACAATAAGACCTTTTGAAATTTGCCTTTGTTTATTCGCAGTGGACTCATTTAAAATCCATTATTCTTCCTAGTTTCTCTGTCCTCTACTCTCTGTGTCTTCAATGTCACTAGCAAGTGTGACCAACCGAGAGACAAACATCATTAAAAGAGCCAGTATCTCTGTATAAAATGAATATTTCAAACTAAAGCCTTCAAATTAGGGCCAAGTCCATCAGAGCTTTGACATCAAAAACTGGCACTGGATACCGTGGACAGAAACCTCACGCTGGAGAGCAAATAGTTCTAGATCACAAACACACATTAACCGCATGCAGAGACCGCTGGCTGTTCGTAATTTTACTGAAGTCCAGGGGGCCTTTCTAAAGAGCAAATCTAATGAGAGAAATATGTTGTCATATATTAGTACTGTTGATTTAAAAATATATATATTTTGTGCAAAAAGTAAAAAGTCAAAACTGTTGAGATTAAAAAAATAATAACAATAATAATTACCCTTTATATTTTTATATAAACTCAGAATTCAGAGGGGGAAAATTGCAAAATATAAACTCAGATTGCAAGATTTAAACTCAAAATTGCGAGATGAACTAAGAATTATGAGAAAGTCAGAATTCTCTTTTTTTTTCAGAATTACAAGTTTATTTTCTGGCAATTATGCATTTGTATCTCACAATCCACTTTTTTTCCCCTCAGAATTGCAAGAAAAATAAAAAAAAATGTGCAATAGAAATTACCTTCACAATTACTCTTTTTTTTTTTTTAATTCTGTGAAATGAAATCCATAGCATATGGCTGATTTAATGCCAATGTATAAATAATGCATTTAAATGGCATAGCATTTGATCTACACAAAAGTGCATCTTTAGACTGGGACAAGAGAAAGTATTTTAACATCAAAAAGAAAAATGACACAAATCACTTTCAAGTAGACATGCAAACTTGTCCTCAGCCATCTGGCTTGCTTTGAGCATTGTGCCTTTAGAAAAATTACCTGGTGGTGAACAAGCAGAAAACCAGATTACAGAAACGTATGTAGTGTACATACAGCTCAAAATTGCAAAAATACATCAAAGCAGCTTAAAAAAAAAAAAACACTATACTCTCGCCGCGTCATTACTTTTTCATTGCATCAATTTATGTCTCCATAATACTCATGAATAATGCAAAGAAACTAACATAAAGATGCAGTGTAAATATTGTTTCAATGCAGTAAGAAGAGATCGCATTCTTTAATCTTAATTAGACGTGAAGTGATCTATATCTGATTCATGAATAACCTTTTGCCTTTTCTTAGCACATTAGCCCAGACCTGCAGTGAGAAGCAGTAGAAGAATGACCTTAATTTATAAGAAATATCATCCTTGTGAAAAGCACCGCATGAGGTGTCGTCATATAGTCTAGTATACAGACACCACATAATAAATTGTCTGTTCGTCCGCTACATAACTGGATAGTTAATTAGAGAACGTCCTTGCCTGAGTAAGTACATAGTACACTGCCATAAATTGTGTCCACAGTGCACTTTTCTCATATTAGACTACAGGAAATGGTGGCATTTGAGTACTCAAAGTCTAACTGAAAGTGCTGGCCTCTAAACTTTATACTTCCTCCACATTCTCTCAGGTCACATTGATCAGAAGTTTTTAAAATGAGTCTGGGAAAAGTTTGGGGTTGTTGTTTTTTGTTTTGTTTTGAAGTTTAAAATACAGTGAAAACAGTAGTATTACAATAACTGTTTTCTATTCAATATATTTTAAAATGAATTAATTCTAGTGATGGCAAATCTGAATATTTAGCAGTAATAATTGAAATATTTTAAAATGATAAAATGTCTTTACAGTCACTTTTTGATGTATCTTTGCTAAATAAAAGTATGAATTTCTTTAAAAAAAAAAAAAAAAGTACAGGTGCTGGTCATATAATTAGAATATCATCAAAAAGTTGATTTATTTCACTAATTCCATTCAAAAAGTGAAACTTGTATATTATATTCATTCATTACACACAGACTGATATATTTCAAATGTTTATTTCTTTTAATTTTGATGATTAGAGCTTACAGCTCATGAAAATCAAAAATCAGTATCTCAAAATATTAGAATATTTACATTTGAGTTTGAATAAATGACCATCCCTACAGTATAAATGCTGGGTATCTCTTGTTCTTTGAAACCACAATAATGGGGAAGACTGCTGACTTGGCAATGATCCAGAAGACAAACATTGACACCCTCCACAAAGAGGGTAAGTCAGAAGGTCATTACTGAAAGGTGTGGTTGTTTACAGAGTGCTGTATCAAAGCATATTAAATGCAAAGTTGACTGGAAGGAAGAATTTGGGTAGGAAAAGGTGCACAAGCAACAGGGATGACCGCAAGCTTGAGAATACAGTCAAGCAAAGCCGATTCAAACACTTGGGAGAGCTTCACAAGGAGAGAACTGAAGCTGGAGTCAGTGCATCAAGAGTCACCACGCTCAGACGTCTTCAGGAAAAGGGCTACCAAGCCACTTCTGAACCAGAGACAACGTCAGAAGCATCTTACCTGGGCTGTGGAGAAAAAGAACTGGACTGTTGCTCAGTGGTCCAAAGTCCTCTTTTCAGATGAAAGTAAATTTTACATTTCATTTGTAAATCAAGGTCCCAGAGTCTGGAGGAAGAGTGGAGAGGCACAGAATCCATGTTGCTTGAAGTCCAGTGTGAAGTTTCCACAGTCAGTGATGATTTGGGCTGCCATGTCATCTGCTGGTGTTGGTCCACTGTATTTTCTGATGTCCACAGTCAACGCAGCCATCTACCAGGAAATTTTAGAGCACTTCATGCTTCCTTCTGCTGAAAAGCTTTATGGAGATGCTGATTTCATTTTCCAGCAGGACTTGGCACCTGCCCACACTGCCAAAGGTACCAAAAGCTGGTTCAATGATCATAGTGTTACTGTGCTTGATTGGCCAGCAAACTCGCCTGACCTGTATTGTCAAGAGGAAGATGAGAGACACCAGACCCAACAATGCAGGTGAGCTGAAGGCCACTATCAGAGCAACCTGGGCTCTCATAACACCTGAGCAGTGCCACAGACTGATCGACTCCATGCCACGCCGCATTGCTGCAGTAATTCAGGCAAAAGGAGCCCCAACTAAGTATTGAGTGCTGTACATGCTCATACTTTTCATTTTCATACTTTTCAGTTGGCCAAGATTTCTAAAAATCCTTTCTTTGTATTGGTCTTAAGTAATATTCTAATATTTTGAGATACTGATTTTTGACTTTCATGAGCTGTAAGCTCTAATCATCAAAATTAAAAGAAATAAACATTTGAAGTATATCAGTCTGTGTGTAATGAATGAATATAATATACAAGTTTCACTTTTTGAATGGAATTAGTGAAATAAATCAACTTTTTGATGATATTCTAATTATATGACCAGCACCTGTATTGCCGAGCATTAACATTTTGTGAATTTGTTTTTATTATTTTTTTATTTTACACAATATCATACTACTACATGTGTATAGGAGTAGAAAATGTCAAATACATATTATAAACATTATATACATTAGGAATCGGGTCCCTCAAAGGGGGATCATAATAATTGGGGGTCCTTGGCTAAAAAACTCCTGACTTAGATCAGCCCACATAAGTCTTTTGTATTTTAAAGACTCCATACTCCCCGTGCAGATAAATATAATAACCCAGTCTTTGATTTCATGCTTATGCTGCTGAGCAGCTCTTGCATTGCAGCGGTACAAAGAAAACTCATATCTCAGCCGTTCTGCTCGCAATCGATACACAAGTGTTGAGTGGAGACACAGACAGATCAATGCAGCAACTGCGGCTGTCCGTTTTTTGAAGAGAATCCAGCAGGGCCTGTTCTGATGGATGAAACTGCAGTTTGGGGGGTGCTTTCTTCCACTTCAAGAACTCTGTCATTCGTCATGTTGAACCTCCAGGGGTAACGAGGATGGAGATATTTTGCAGTTCATTTAAAAAGCCATCAGAACCCATCTCGGCCAATTAAGCGGTGAAGCAATCAAAGTAGATGAAGGACGCCATGTGTTGGTACCGACAGACCTGAACAACGTACGTAAACGCTAGATCAATCTTAACACCATAACGCAATGCATTACCACCACATCGATATTTTGTGGGCCCTTCTGCTTCTTCGATCGCCGACCTTGATTTTTAGCAGTGTAATCATAAGTACGCGAGAATGAAGATGCACTGTCCAAGATGCTGAGCACGGTTCCTTCAGGGCACAGTGGCATCTGGCTGTAGAGGTGAGGCAGTCGGGCTTGGGTTTGTGCTGGGTGAGCAACTTTCCATTACAACACAAAGGCCCCAAAGGAACACGGGAAGCTCATACAATACAGCACAATGTCCAGTTGCAGCACAGGCTTCATTACTCATTTGGAAGAACTAGACTTAAAATAGAGGCAGGCTAGTTAAGGGCACTTACATTGCTCATCTGAGGACATAATCACCTCAGCAACTTTTTACTAATTAAATGCGTTTTGTTTCTGCGGCATTATAAGCTCAAGATGGCTGTAATTCAGACAGACAGCCAAATTTCATGGCATATGGCAAATTAGTTTTACAGATTTGTTTAGTTGCTTTGTAGTCTCAGCAGCAAATAAAGCGTGAAAACCAATTTTTACAGAAAATCTGATTTCTGGAAATGCAAAAATGTTCAGGGCACCATTTAATGTCATACACAATGAAGCCAAAACAGTAATGCTGTCACTTATGTTATTTTGTGCACTTTATGTGCTTAGCTGCACAGTTCAGAAAAGCATGTAACTACACTATTAAAACTAGTGTATACAACAGTGTGGTTGGTATATTACTTACTTCAGTGAGCAACAGCACTCTAAACCGAGTAACAGATTCCACAATGCAGTGTACTCAGCTTTAGCTTCAATTTACTGACATAACAAATGAACCAGAAGAAATATCTTACAGTATTTAAATAAATATTTTATATTAACAGTTGGATTACATATATTCAAGTACTTTTAAATACTGTATGTTTAATTTTTGAATGTACTTTTTTTTTTATTCAAATCAAAGTTTGTAAAGTTGTGATTTACCTCGTAGCTAGTTTGTTTGGTTGACATCTTATAGCTTCTTATTCAAGTTTAATTTAAATCCATATAGGGAAAAATTAATTGGAAAAATACTTCTAGAAAAAAGCAGCTGAGACAGTATTGCACTATATTTCTTATTTAATCTGACCTGACTGTTAAAAGTTAATAAAAAACTAAAACAACAACAACGACTATTTATATATATATATATATATTAACATGAACAAATTTAGTGCAGTGTGAAAAAACCAAAAATAAATCGACCCCAAACCCATGAAATCCATGAATGGCCTGCATCCTGTTTTCTGAATTGACTCTAAATAAGAGATTTCCACCTCACAGAACAGAACACTTCAGAAAGACATGCCTCAAAAAACACCATAATGCCATGGCCTTTAGCATTCACATGTCCCCAAATACGGTAGTCTGGACATCTAACTCGCTATTAAACCTACTACTACAGCTTAAATGTCAAGTACGTCTTGGTGTTGGCCTGCTGTAGTACTGACCACAATTATATTGACTATTGGTCAATGAAACGATGTCTCACATAACACACTGATGAATCTGAGTCGGCAGCATTTTACTCTTGACCTAATGTGACTTAAAAGGTCACTGACATCGGTTTTGAAAACTCTTTCCTCTCTACCTTTTCATGCCAAAAGATATCCATCAAAAGCCAGGCTGGCTTATCTCTTCCCAGCACCATTCATTCCAGAGCGATCCGTCTCTTTTTAATGTGAGGAAAATCCTCACCATCAGAGGCTTTAAAAGCTCCTCCTCTGCTTGCGTTTCTTAAGAAGAGAGACGGTTTTATCACAGCAATTCATCTTAGTGCCCTCTCTCTATCTCACGGGGCTGTTGGTACCCTTATATCCAACATACGACACCCAACCTTTGCTAAAATGGGTCATCAACCTTTCCGCCCTAATGTCTTTTTATAGAAACACAAAAGCCATTCTTTCAGACTGAGCCTTTGTTTTGTAGCTTTTCTTCCTTTAACAGAAAGATGCACTTTTCCACAGCAATAAAAGCATGCATTTTTCAAACCTGTAAACCGCTTTTATGAAGAAAAATGGGCCGAATGCAGTAATGGAGTTGGTTCTCAAAGCATCTCAGCTCCCTTTTCCCCTGTTAAGGGTCCAGGTATTGAATTAATAAGCACTCAAGAGTACTTGTAATGAGAGGTGAGTGAGTGGATAGCCTATATCAAAGGGCAATTTGTCTGTCTATACCGCAAAAAATTCAGTAGTATTTGAATTCACAGGCAGTCTGCGAGGAAAACAACTCATCTGTCAGCGTGACCAGGATCTACATTCTCACACGCCACAGGGGAGGACATGAACAAACAAGAATATGACAAAAAGAAATTCTGCCCATTGATGGTGGTTTTAAAATGCAATGTAGTAGCTGAATGCAAGCTTGACTGTAATGATTCCTTCAATTAAGCGTGATATTTACAATAAAAAAAATGAATAAATCTTTGGCTGGGGCCTGTTATATGGGTGACAGGGGCAAGTTGTCACACAGGAAGTTGTCACAAGGGTTGTGCATCCGCAACTATACTGTTTTGAGTCAACAGTCCAGTTACAAAATTTTCTGTAGCAGTAATTTTAAATGCTGGTTTCAAATACCTTTTAAAAACGTTCATTTGAATATTTTAAATAGATTTTATTCTTCAAACCTATGGTTGCTCATTTCCACTGAAAATTTAAAAAAATTAATAAATAAAAAAGGTAGTTGCGATTTTTTTTAATCTCACGTTTCTGACTTTTGCCTCGTAATTGCAAGTTTACATTTCACAATTGGCTTTTTTCTCGCAATTGCAAGATACAAATTCAGAATTGCAGGATATAAACTCACAATTGTGAGAAATAAACTAAGAATTGTGAGCTATGATCTCGCCATTCTTTTTACCTTTTATTTAGTGGCAGAAACAGACTTCCATACAAACCAGTGCTGTTATTTTTAACTAATTCTAAAACTTTTGGTAATTGAAATAAAATATTAGATGAATACTTCAACTTAAAAACTAGAAATGTTGTCTTGGCAACTAACTAAAATATATAAGTTGAAGATGAAGGTCTAAAATTACTAAAACTGAAATAAAAATAATTGAACAATTAAAAATAATTTAAGTTTTAGCCCTTTTAGGTTTTTGCCATTTTTATTATAGGCAAATGACAAAAATGAAATTACTAAAACTTAAACTAAAATTAAAATGAAACAATTAACAATATGTTTATAGCATTTATTGTATAAAATACCAGTAGTACATTTATTATTAAATATAAATACACAGTTTTTTTTTTTTTTTTGTTGTTGTTGTTTTTAATTAATTGAACCTTAAGTGATATCTATATTTGCTGGAAACTCAAAAAAAAAAAAACACCAGTATACATTACAGGCAATGCTAAACTATGTTATAAATAATAATAATAATTTACTGCTTACATTTTGCTGAAAAGCCATTAAAAATCATACAGTAGCATATGGCTCCCATTGAGCCAAAAGGCCCAACAGCTGGACAGAAAAGGTCAGCATGAGTTAAATTACTTTTTGTCTTGAGCAAAAACTGTGGAAATGTTCTGTGAAGTCACAACAAAAATAAGACTGAAATGACAGAATAGGCTTTGGCTGTACAATAACACTTCTGAAGCTTGACACGAAAAACACAGCTTGGTTTCTTTGTGCCATATGACTCATCCATGAATGACTCTTCTGAATCGAGTCTAAATAAGAGATTTTTATCATACAGCACAGAGCACTCCAGAGACATGGCCTTTAGCATTCAGATGTCCTCAAACATGGCAATCTGGACATCAAACTCACCTATCACACTTTAGAGAAGCTATTAAACCTACTACAGCTTAAATGCCAAGTGCACCTATGTGTTTGCCTGTTGTAGACCTGACCACATCATCTTGACTTTCAGCAATGAAGTGATGTTTACCTGATGTCTAGCAGTCAACAAGCTGAATCGGGCACCTATTTAAATGGATTCCCTACCTTATATGCCTTAAAAGGAATCTTTGCTATCAACGTTATTTATGTATGCATTCATTTACCATAATGCAATATTAATGATTGGGAAGTGCACCTGTTATACGCTATTATCTACATTGCAAGTGATGCATCGGCATGCTCCCATAATCAAAAAAGCTGTCTGAACCATAAGAGCACAAAGTTCATGATGCAGACAGCTTTATTGACTTTAATGGGAGCAATTTAGTTTTGTTGCATCCCGTCAAACTGCATACTTGCACTGTTGAACAGGTGCTTTTGTTCCAGAACCTCATAATATACAAATTAAGCACTGGTGTCTAGTAAAGTTGTCTGCTTTGAGCAATAATAAATGCTTGCTGTGTATATGTATATATTATTCATTAAATTTGAATTCAGTTTTAGTTGGTTTTTTTTTATTACATCAAGTAAACTAAACAACGAGATCTGTCGGCTTGGCAAGAAATCAAATCAGTTTTAATTTTATTTTTTTTTTTTTTTTTTTTTTATTAGTGCTGTCAAACAATTAATCGCATTCCAAAATAAAAGTTTTTGTTTACATAATATATGTGTGTGTACTATGTACATTTTTTTTATTTATTTTTTTTTTATTATGCAAGTAAAGAATGTGACAATGTTTACATGTACCAAATACATAATATACCAAACATATAACATATAAGACAAAGAGAAGAAAAAATAAACAAAACAAAACTGAGGAAAAAAAATTAAAAAAAACACAGAGTTTATAAGGTAACAATATTTGCATGTGCCAAAATGTAGAACCAATTGGACAAACAAACATACTGATGGCCAACATTACAAGTCCGTTCTGATTAACTCCTGTATTTGCATTCATATGTCTGTGAGCATTTCTGTGTGAGTGCGTGCGCCCGTGCCTGCGTGTGTGTCATTGTATCTAGGGTTGGGGATGGAAGCATACAACTGAGATTGCATCATAATTGATTGATAACAGGTATGAGTAGAGTAATAAAAAACAAAAATAACCAAAACAAATGAATACTATGTACATTTATTATGTATATATAAATACACACACATGCATGTGTATATTTTAAAAAATATACATATGTTATGTTTATTTTATTAAATGTAACCCTGGAGCACAAAACCAGTCTTAAGTCGCTGGGGTATATTTGTAGCAATAGCCAAAAATACATTGTATGGGTCAAAATTATTGATTTTTTTTTTTTTATGCCAAAAATAATCAGGACATTAAGTAAAAATCATGTTCTATGAAGATATTTTGTAAATTTCCTACTGTAAATATATAAAAACTTTATATATAAAAATATATAAATGCATTGCTAAGAACTTCATTTCGACAACTTTAAAGGCGATATTCTCAATATTTTGATTTTTTTGGCACCCTCAGATTCTAGATTTTCAAATAGTTGTATCTCGGCCAAATATTGTCTGATCCTAACAAACCATACATCAATGGAAAGCTTAATTCAGCTTTCACATTATGTATAAATCTCAATTTCGAAACACTGTGGTCCAGGATCACAAATATTTTTATATATGATATAATTTATATATGAATATAAATATGCATGTAAATACATGTAAATATTTTCAAAATATATGCTGTATGTGTGTCTTTATATATACATAATAAATATACACAGTACACACACATATTATGTAAACAAAAACTTTTATTTTGGATGCGATTAATCGTTGGACAGTGCTATTTTTTATTTAATACCAGTTAAAGTTTATTTTCTCTCAAGTAGCATTTCATTGGCAACTAATCTGAATCAAATAAATGATTTTTTTTTTTTTTTTTTTTTTCAAGTAATGCAAATATTTTTAAAATAATAAGTTTTAGTTAACTATTATAACCATAATATGCATTGACTCAAAATGGTGGAAAGATTGTGTGGGGGGGACTCTAAAAATTAATTATAGTATTTTACATATTTCTAAACACACATCAAGCAAAACAACACAAATCTAGACCTTATTTACAGTACAATTTTTTGATAATGTTTAATGCCATAGTGACAGTAACTCATTACGCATGCAATGAAGCATTGCAAAGATATGAACTCATGTCAAGTCATTGCTTATTCGTTGATGCTACATGCAAACTGTATGATATTTATCAAAAATATTTAATAACTATTATGCAGCACTGCCTCAAGAATACATTTGGTTAAGATACACGTTAGCAAACATTAGAGATCCAATTAGATTGCCATATGGTTCTAGGGGCTGCTATTTGGAATAGGCAGGAAAATAAGAAGAAAACTTTGGGTGCTTGGGTCCTAATTATCGAATCACAAATGACTGATACGCTCATAAAGATTTCACCAATACCCACTTTATGCTCAGGCAGTTCCTCGTGGCAAGCTGAAGATGAACTATAGTGCATCAGTTAAAAATTGATCTTCTGTTGGAAGCCACCACCTATCTGCTTGCTTTCTTATCTGTCCACAGGAGAGGAAGGAGGATTTTTTAAAACCTATTTTCCAACAATACACCAGGGGAAACAGCAGAGTTTGACACATATGCCGCAACACTTAGCTTTCATTACATCCTGCTGCTAGGCCAGGTGTAAACATGGGTGTTAAGCGTCAGAAGGCAGACTGTTATTGGAGATGGCGTTTCTGTTCCATCCTGTTAACAGCTGGGTGATTTAATGATTCTTTCTGTTCTCGCTTGCTATTGGTGATCTCGGAGCATCCTCTCCCTCCACCGAATTTACCTTGATCTCCTCGGCCTGCTCTTCCAAGGGTCTGGCTTCCAGATCAAAGATCGTGGACCTGTCATTAAAACTTCAATTACACTAAAACTGTGCTCTTTCCCAACTTCAATGGGAAAGCCCATCTGTCCTTTACCAATTTCCGCTTACAACATGAAAAGCAGAAAATTATTTTCTCTGTGCCGATCAAATCCACAAAACCTTTTATCTTTTAATTGGACATTTCTAATGTAAACCTCTTTTCCTGCCAACTTTTGCCCAGTATAGGTCTACCACGGTGTTCCCTTGTAGTGTTAAATGTAATACTCATAACACAATTTTGTCTTCATAAAATAATCACTAGTCATTTCAGTGGCAGTCTAGAATAATTTGGCACCCCAGGGTAAGAAGTGTAAGATGTGAGATCTAGTGGCGTAAGTTTCATTTAGCAAGGAGACCCTGGGTTAAAAACAAAATAATATTTAATGTTAAAATATATAAATATTTGAATGCATTAAAATATTAACATTTCACTATATCAATGAATACAATTTTAAAAAGTCATATTTAGGACAATGTAATTCGTCTGTCCAGCTACAGAAGAATTACGCTGTCTGTGATCATTTGCACACCATCATGTTGTTTCAAACCAGTAAGATTTCCTTGCTTTCAAGGTACTGAGGACTGTGCTGGTCGTTTTTGAATCAAAGCAATTACAATGAATAAGGACCGGAGCTTTCAAGCTTCATAATGGACCCAAAATACCATAAAATTATCATAAAAAGCCTGTGTGCTGTATTCAAAGTCTTCTGAAGTCATAAAATAGGGTTTTGTGAGAAACACACTGAAATTCACTAATAATCTTCCCCTCTAGTGAGCTTCAACCGCTGGGACATTGAGTCATTGAGTCACTGAATTGAACCTGAGAACCAGATCAGTTTGAATTGCGAATAAATCACAGAAAAAGATCTGGTTAAAAGATCTGACTCAAAAGAACAAATCGTTCATTGCAACCAAGGAGAGCTGAGGTAGATCTCAGCATTTTGAAGAAATCACATCTCATTTTTTGATGTTCATCACACAAAGCTATCATGTGACTCAAGTCGATTACTTCTGCAACCTTTCTGAAGCTCCAAAATATGGAAAATAAATATTATTGCATTGCATGATCCATGGATGAATCTCATACAACAACATGAAGGTGAATAAATGATAAGAGGATGTATAAGTGAATTATTCTGATGACCAAGCAAAAACTGTAGCAGCAAGTATAGAAATGTTAAATGCTTCTATCGGTCATTGTCTTATCATGGCGTTCTATACGCAGAGCGCTCAATTTAGAGGACACCTTGAGCACCAGAGACAGTCCTCTTGATCATATCGTAAGTCTGGGTGACATTTCCAAACTCGGACTGGTGATTTCTCTGTCTCAAGGCCCTCCTTTCATTATGTCTGCCTAGCTGCCTGAGTCAAGCTAGTTTTATGAGTTTCATAATTCCCAAGCCTAACAGTGGCCTGGGGGTCCATAAATGTCTGGCTCTCCATCAGCTATGCTACGGGACAAGTGCACACCCTCTCAATGAGCCCATTTCGCCATGGCAAAACTGAAAAGAAACCTGATGGGGAGCAAAAATAACGATATAGACGCAACACTAACATTTCTCCCCCACTCCTGCAAACCACACTAGGTGTTTTATCCAGGCTGCCTAAATTTGCAGTAATAATGTGACTGGTCCCTCCTGAGAATAGTCTTGAAAGGCGAAGTCAAGAGAGGGCAGTCCATCAGCAACAACCTGAAACAGTTACAGATATCTCTAAATACGTTCTGGATTGCTCTGAAAACCGGCCTTGTCAGAGAGCATTTGCTCTTACATTTTTTTCCTTTTTGCTTTTTCACTCAGCAGGATAAATTGACAGCCACTAAACTAAAGGTCATCCGCAAAATTGTCTCGGCAATATAGGCACTTTCCATTCCTCCATACCTCCCATAAAAAGCCAAGACAGGTTGTTTATGCCGACACAAATCCTAAATGATGGCTTTACGACAAGCTTCATAAAGAGAACCGGGGCCCGAGTTCATCGATTTACACATTTGCTTATTCATCTTCGACATTATGCGTCCGTCCCTCGGCTTCCCGCCGCCACACACGTCACATCATCAAAAGCAACCTCTTCTCATAGACAGAGTAAAATTATGGCTTTCTCTCCTCTGGCACACAAACAAATGAGTGGCCCTGACTGTGGTTCCAAAAGACTGGCGACTCTCATCTACTTTTACAAAGAAAGGAAGCCTGCTCAATGGAAGGAAAAGCCTTTTGATAGAGAGAGAGAGAGAGGAAGTCTACTTTTAATTAAAGTTCTACCACAGTGGTTCTCAAATGGTTTTGCTTCAGAACCGAGATTTTACATTGGAAATTATGTAGTGATCCAACACTATACCAATCCTAACCCATATTTGTATAGACATTTTCTTTTACATAAATGTAGGTTTGCTCATGGTTTGAGGAATTGCCAAACTCTGCTAGCTTCTACGAAGTGTAAAATTCACACAGCATTTGTTATTAATTCTAATTGCACAAGTTAAAAAAATATCTTAAGTTGAAAACATATTATTTGAGTGTTTTACAACACTGTAAAACGTGCTAAGTTGACTTAACTTAAAAAAATTGAGGAAACATGTTGCTTTAAAATTATTAAGTAAATAATCATTTTTAAAAAAAAGTTAAGTTAAAAAACTTATTTTTTTAATTATCATTTACTTTTTTATCATTTACTTACTACTCTTTCTACTTAAGAAAAAATCATGTTTAATTTAATGTTACGCACAGTTTCTTTGTAATTAGTTGAGAAATTTAACTTTACTTTTTCTGCATAAAAGTAAATACTATACCCATTTATTTATTTTCAGAGTATGTGTTTAGTTGCATTTTATTATTTTATTCCATTTTCCACCTGCAACCCCTAAAATGGGTCTCAAAATATGAGTAAGAAAATGCACTTTTTTCAACATGTACAACATGATTTTATTTTTTTTTTTTTCAACGATGCATTATTTATAATTTCTTTGTAATTGTTTGTAAAATTCACTAGCAATTTCTGAGTGAAAATTGTTTTAAAATAAATCCTGCAACAATTTGTTCAATGTATGTGGTTAGTTGCATTTTAATATACTGCATTTTCCATACCTGCAACCCAAAAATAGATCTCAACAGATGAGAAACAATGCTTTTGGAAAATGGGGCATGCTTTGAATTGGTTAACATGTACTGCAAAAATAAAAAAATAAATAAAAAAGATTTTTCAAAGGTGTCAATAAAACAAAGACTACTGGAGTGTGTTTTGGTAAGATGTAAGTATGCAATGCTAAGAAAAAAAGCATTTTAGTTCTTCAGCTTCAACAAAATTTCACATTTACCATCTCTTTGTAATTTTTTGCAAAATTCACTAGAAACTTCTGAGTGAAAATCCTACATCATTTTTTTTTCAGTGTATGTGGTTACTTGATTTTTATTACATTGCATTTTCCACACCTGCAACCCAAAAAGTGGGTCTTATGATATTCAAAGTACTCAAATAACATTTATAGCTTAGTTGATTGGATAAAATTGCATGAGTGCTCAAGAGCAAATATGACAATCACATTGTGTACTCATGCGGGATCTATGAAACCAAGGAGTTATTTCAGACCTCCTTGATTCTCCCAGCTCTCTTATAAACTAAGACTTTTGGTAATACCCAGCAAGGGAAGAATGTAGCTTCTGTTCTCGTCTCTAAATGTGTCATAGACGTAGATTTGTTTACTACAGCTACTCCAGACATTGTCTGGGCAAACACTGTGAAAAATGAGCCAGTTTCTTATAGTGTTCCTGCCAGCCAGCACAATTAGATTAGCACCATCGTCATTATAATGTTTGTCCCTCCTACTCATCCTCTATTGTTTGGAGGCTCATGGGAAAATTCACCGAGGTGTAAAGCTGCCTTTGCCAACTAGTGCACTGACTGTCTGCAATATTACAGTAACAGTATCATGTAATCACATTCATAAAGTACACTTTGTGGGGACTGCAGCAGAGGAAAATGATAAAATCAATATGGTCACAAACTGAAGTCATGAGATCTATAACCATGAAAAGGTAAGGCCATAATTAGCAGTGCTGTCCAGTTTATGCACTGAACAGCAATGACAATTTCCTTTCACCCCAAAGCCTGATGCTGTTATCACGCACCCACAAAATAAAATCCATGTTGCTAGACTAACTTTGAGTTATCAGAGGATCTACAGCAAGAATACAGTACAATTATAATTAATCTAGCCTAATCAATGCCGTCTAGGCTTTTTTTTAAATGCACAGAAGTAATAGCAACACCAATGCCACAGGTTTGATTGCAAAGAAATAGCAAAATACATTTGCAAATATAAATGCAATTTAAGTCGCTTTGAATAAAAGCATCTACCAAATGCATGAATGCAAAATAAAGGCACAATGACCTCAAATAAAAAACAAGGAAGTTTTTTGAACACTTCTGAATGTCATCGCTACTTGTGGGCGGAGCTACCAAGAACTATGGTACACCACTGAGCAATAACAATCAATCAATCAATTAAATTCACTGCACGGTCCAAAAATATGCTATATTACTATATGATCTAATACATAAAAATCTTTGTTGAATTTCCAAAAGCAAAAATAACTACACTCTGATATATAACATTACCATGATATAAAATTACTCATACTTTGATATAATATTTGATAAGTATGCCCACTCCATGCATAGAGCATTTTTATTTTATTTTTTTCATCTAAAGTAAGAAAACAGTCTCTGATTTGTAATCTCCTCATGATGATGGGTGTGTGCGTCTTTGCAAGCATTAGGTGTGAAGATCTAAACCTGCAATGCAACGTGTGGGTGGATCACAACTGGCATTAAAACAGTGTGAATCATAAAATGAATCACTCAAAGAATGCTATCTTTAACGAGCACACATCTGTGACTGGCCCATAAAATGTTAGTCATTCATTTTAAAGAGACAAAGATACATTTAACCTTAATTACACAGAATTTGTGATTCATTTTACACATTAACCCTTGTGTGCCTTCCATAATTACCAAATTAGCATTTTTAAGATATAACAAAAGAAAATATTTTAAAAAAAATTTAAGTCAGATCTTTTAAATTCACAGTTGATTTGGTGCAATGAACCATTTATGAATGAATCATTAAGACTAATATGATTCTCAAATTCAACTCACTAATACAAAGAACATAGTTAATAGAGCCCTATGATTTCCACAATGTGGAAAATGCAGACAGAATCGCGTAATCCATTCATAAAAATGGAATTTACTGTATAATGCGGAATTTGCCAAATTTTGGATGAATAAATCAAAAGTAAGTCAGTACACTTAAATCAAAATGCGATATGGACTAGTGTCCATGAATATTAAACCGTAAAAATACTATTTAAATACGTATCCTGCATGTTCTGCATGTAAACATAACCTCTAGAACTGCTCTCTAAGTCACTTCATGAGCATTTTACTTTTTCTTTTGAGAAAAACTACTATTATTATTATTATATACTACTACTACTACTACTACTATTAATATATTATTAATAATAAAACATAATTTAAGGAAACTTTACCAGAAAAAGTATTTCTGAGAATTTATTTACCAGAAAAATTTAAATACATAACAGTATTTCTAAAAAAAATTATAAATATTTATTTTATAAAATCAATTCATTAGAGATGCTTTTGATTATGGAATCCTGAAAGTTAATGGAGAAAACAGAATTTGCTAAAACTAAAAAAAAAAAACAGATTTCATGTATTTTTTGTTGAACTTTTAATAAATTGCTTTTAAATTGTTTAAGTTTCATGATTTAAATTAATTAGACATGCTTTTTTTTTTTTACCATTAAAGCAGAGTATAGAAAAATTAAAATGGAAAAAAAATGGAATCCAGAAAAAAAATAAATAAATAAAAAATCCACAAAAGAAACAAAGTCAAAATAGTTTGCAAGGACAAGAAGGTGAGTAAATAATAAAAAAATTAAAAAATTAAAAAAAAACTTTTAGGTGATCTATCCCTTTAACCTTTCTGCTGTGCTGAAAATCCTTTACTTCGTTTGGTGTTCTGCATCAAAAATAACCAGATTGCTTGCAAATCTCTCATGCTATATTATCACCAAATCTTGAATTCAGTCCTATCGACATTTTATTTAAAGTAATATAGGGTTTTTCTTTTCTTTTCTTTTTTTTTTGGGGGGGGGGAGAACTGAATGATCGAAGGCCTCATTGATGCACCTCAGTTTTTGAGTGAAAACAAGCATTATTTGTGGATAATTTTGCCAATTATCACTTAAAAACTGAGGTGTATAAGCTCAGATCAATGAGGCCTTAGATCATTCAGTTCCAAAAAATACAAAACCTGTGCTAATTGAAAGAAATCAAGATGACAAAATGATCGAATCCAGCAGAATTTATGAGTCATTATTTCTTGTAGGCTGGTCATTTTTGACTGGGATCACCACAAGTGTAACAAGGCAGGGGAAAAATTAAAAGTACAAAAATGATCACCATTTCTGGGGGGCTAAAAGCTGTATGAGTCAAGTCAGTAAGTTTTAGTCCAATGCGATAACATTAACAAGCATTAACAATCCTCTCCGGGCCAAAATGAACGGAACACAACATGAGGGTAAACCTTTTTTTACGCATTGCATTACTCATTATGACATTTTCTCTCAGGTCAGTGACTGGCTATCCTCAGTCCAGCAGCAATGAGCTACAGTGCGATACATGGACTATCCAGGCCCTACATTATGTTCTCAACTCCCCTGAGGATTTGGCTAGAGAAAGTCATCCATCAAGAGACGATCAGATAGCGTTCTGTATGGCCAAGAACTGCTGTGCATTGTTCCTCAGACACAAAGCCAAAGCGTAGGGCAGGGACTCCCGGATCTCAGGAGAGCTCATTATTTCATTAAGAAGAGGACACAGTTCATATCATTCAACACTACTGGGGATATTTTTCATTAATAGAGTTACAAATACAAAGGGAAATGTTTGGAGTCAGTTATCCTTCAGAGACTATTATGAGCAGTTTAAGCACTGTACACTTCAAGAATCAATATGTCAGAATAAATGCACATGGGTTTCATGTCATATTTGGGAATGGTCATTTCTCATGCGCATGGCACAGTTTGTACTCGCCGTGAGTCCTTAATGTGTCTCTATTTGCGGTTGGCCTCATTTCGAGGCATGTTATATCCAAATTGTAGACAGCAAAAAAAAAAGGTTTTAAAGAAGCCTCTTATTTATTTGATCAAAAATACAGTAATACTGAAAAAATACAGTAAATTTAAAATAACTTAAAATATAGCTGAATTTTCAGCATCATTAGGCCTACTCCAGTCTTCAGTGTCACATGATTATTCTGAAATCATTCTAATATGCTGATTTGTTACTCAAGAAACATGTCTTAATATTATCAATGCTGACAACAGTTTTGCCGCTTAATATTTTTGTGAAAACTGTTGTACTTTTCTTGTTTTTTGGTCAGGATTCTTAGATGAACAGAAATGTCAAATAAACAGAATCTATTTGAAACAAATCTTGTCTTGCCTTTACTGTCATTTTAGATATATTCATTGCATGCTTACTGAATAAAATGTTAATTTCTTTCAAAAACATGGCAAATAAATATTTAATATAATTCCCAAATACTTTTAAGTTATTCAAGACACATTTTCTGAAAACAAGTCTTAATACCTTTTTGGTAGATTTATCTTGTTTTAATGCATTTTCATCTAGTTTTTCATTTAAAAAATATCTGATTAGGGATAGAACAATGAGATACGCCAATCCAACCTGAACAAAGATTAAAGTAATTGCACAAGCGAGCAGCAAAATATACTGCACCTGAAATACATTTATTACAATCCGAGATGAGTCATTAGTGTAGAGCAGTGAGATTTTTTTAGATTAATGGATATTGTGAACTTGCATAAAAATGAGCATCAAGCTTTAATGTTTGTGCTTCTTCAAAACAAGAAAGATTGAGGGCTATTGTTTGCACGGGCTTGTTACTGCTGTACTATACTAATGGTCTCCCAACTGCCACATTTACAGATACACTTTCTTGAAGTCTGTCCAAAATTTGAGTCATCGACGTAAATGAGAGAACGGAATTAGAACATCCTGCAGTGTGGGATTTAATGAGTCTACCTCTTACTTCCCACAGACGGATAAATAGATGACTACAGATCATGTAGGCTGCCTTTCCTCACGGGAGGCTTGACAAATCAAATGGAAGTCGCAAACTTTTGCTTCGGATCCGCCAGGCTTTACTACTTTTTCCTGTAATGCGTCGTACTGCCTGTGGATTTTGATTTTACTGTCCCTGAACCCTAAGAGCTTCAAAGCGACGCTCTTCTGCATGAGGCATGATTGAAAAGACGCAAACAGGTTTTGGATAAACTATTTAAGTCCTGACAGATATACATGTCCTCTCACATGAGAGCAGTGGCTTCATTCAGCAAACATTTCCACTATCAGTTGTGCTTTTTCCTTCATTTGTGGCAAAATAGCTTCTCGACACCATTACGCTCTTACACAAGCTGAGCCGAGCACAAACAAACATCAACGGGAATCCAAATGCAAGAGGGAGGCTATGATCCATTGTAGTCAATAGTACACAGGATTTATCGATCAAAACAGAGAACAAAAACGCTCAACTATTAAAAGGAATATGATATCATAAGCTAAAAAAAACAAATGTTGAAAATCTAGTTTTGGTCACTTAATGACGAATTGAATGCACTTTGAAACTTTTTTTTGTAACAAGTACAGTGCTGTTCAAAAGTTAATTGTTATACAATTGTAACACTAATTGTAACAAATTGTATTTATTAAAATGCAAAATACATTATTTTAATAATAAGACTTAATCTAAATAAAACAAACAAAATAAATATAAAATGAAAAATAAATTAAAAACAAGCAAATTAAAATACTTTCATTATAAACAAAAAGTATCAAATAATTAAAATACAAATTATTAGTAGTATTAGTATTATTATTATATAATTATATCATTCATTTTATGTTTTTTTTTTTTTTTCTAAACCCAAAACTGTTTATTTCCATGTATGAATGAGATTTTCAATCAATGTGGACTTAGAGTTTCAGACCCCAGTGTATATGTGCCATGTCATCCATAATGATGGATGATTACAAGTAATAAAACAAAATGAAGAAATAAGTCAAAAGCAGTACTGGAGGGGAAGTAAAATGAAAATTCTGTCATTAATTACTCACCCTCATGTAGTTCCAAACCTGTAAGACTTTCATTCATTTTCGGAACACAAATTAAGATATTTTTGATGAATTCCAAGAGCTCTCTGACCCTCCCATAGACAGCAAGGATCCTAACATGATCAAGGTCCAGAAACTTAGTAAGGACATCATGATGGATGATTACAAGTAATAAAAAAATGAATAATGATGGATGATTACAAGTAATAAAACCAGCATGCGCTAATGTTGACAGTGGATGTATTGCAATGGTTCGTAGACACGCAGTCGTTCAAGCTTTTCAGTTTGACCCAGAATCTGATCCGGATGGAGAAGCACCGGATGAAGATGTTATGGTTAGTTTAATTGTGTCTGGATACGGTACTTTAGTTGGTTTGTTTATGTATGCTGTTACAGTTATTATCATGTAGCTAATGCTAGCCATAGGCTCGGATGAAGGAACTAAAAAAATACTTAGGTGTTCATTTGTACATCCAAACACTGAGCAACTTCCATGCTTCGCTCGTTTGCAAGCCATGATGACTCTCAAGGAGAAAAAAAAAATATTGCGCTCGCCTCGCACGGTAGTAGCTCATTTTCTCATGGGCGGGCAAAGCAGAGAAAGGGGAGGTAACCTTTCCCCGTATGACGACATACAGGGAAGATTCCAGATTGGGTCATCTGAGCTTTCATTTTCTCAAAGGCGAAGCAGGATACCCAGGGCTCGGTTTACACCTATTGCCATCTCTAGCCACTGGGGGACCATAGGCAGGCTAGGGGAACTCATATTAATGTTAAAAAACCTCATAAAGTGACATTTTCATGCCATGGGACCTTTAGTTAATAGTTATTAATATTCCCAATTTAAAGTGCTACTAAAATTAGTAATAAAATAAACTTAATAGGCATATGATGTGATGGTGAACCATTTTCCACATGTTCAGCCAGCAGGAGGTTGGCAGTTATGGTCAAAAGTTTGTGTCCTCCTCACACAAATACACACAGCCACTTCTATCCCACAGCCATAAGTGTAAGAGTAAATCATACCGGCCAGCAGACATCTTGCTCAGAGTGACAGGGTGGCATCACCCAGGCTCAACACAGGTGTTCGCTGACAGGAAGCTCACCGTATTACCTATTCATTATTCAGCGCTGGCAGGCCAGGCTTTTAACCACAGGCCCCCGTCAGCACAGCTGGAGGCCAAGATGAAGCTCAGGGACTCAGATGACATGAAAAGTCAGCTACTGGAGTAACCTCAGCATCACTACAGCAAGATCATCAGCACAGAGCAGCATAAAAACCATTTAACCCAAAGTAAAAAACAAAACTTTCATGAAGACACTAAGATCTGAACTATAGTACGGTTTGTGCAATGACAAGGATGAACAATACTGAATTGTGCTGCTGGTTGACAAGAGGTAAGCTATCATTATCAGTCTTACATTTTTCACTTAATTAAAGGATCCATCCATTGTTATTTTAAATTGTAATAATATTTCACAATATACTGTATTTTTGATTGAATAAATACAGCCTTGGTGACCATAAGTGACTTTAGTAAAGTAAAAATTATTAAAAGGAATATGATAGTTATAAGTTATAAGATAGTATAGTTGTTAAATTTAGGGATGTAGAATATAGTCATGCAGAATATGTGCTTTATAAGTACTAAAAACAGCCACTTGTAGCAACTAGTTAATAGTGAGAATTGGTCCCGATACTAAAGTATAACTCACTATAAAAATCAGTGGAAGACAACATGATTAGCTTGTACCGGTTACTGGATTCTCATTCAAGAACACTGACAGCCTTTACATCCCTGACTCACACTCTGTAAATGGGCCGTGACACCTTTCTGCTTCCATCATGTCATGTGGCCTGATGGATCTCCCTGTCAGCAATTCTTATAAATGGTACCACGTCACTTTACATATGTGTAAAACACATATCGTCCGTGACAACAGGACACGAGCAAAAATTGTAGCTGCTGTCAACTTCACACATAGATAAACATCTTCTTGGCAGATGCTAAACCTGCCTGTCATGTTTTGTTCATATGCACAAATGCCACCAGCAAAAAAAGAAAAAAGAAAAAAAACACAAATCACAACTCTTAAGATTGTTATATTGCACCTCCTTAAGCACCACATCAGATACTGCCAGATTAATAAATTATATACAGTATACAGTATATATACTCAAAACTATTCATACCCTTGGTAAATATGATCAAAGAAGGCTGTGAAAATAAAGCTGTATCATCACCTTTTGATCTTTTATTTGAAAAATGTACAAAAATGTAGCCTTTCATTGGAGAATAAGAATTTGAAATGGGAGAGAAATCTCATTATGAAATAAATGTTTTTCTCTAATACACATTGGCCATAATTAATCATACCCTTTTATTCAATACTTTTTGTAACCTCCTTTTTCCAAGATATCAGCTCTGAGTCTTCATCTATAATGCCTGATAAGTTTGGAGAACATCTGACAAGAGATCAGAGATCATTCCTTCATCCAGAATCACTCCAGATCCTTCAGATTCACAGCTCCATGTTAGTAGTACTTCTCTTCAGTTCAATCATTTTCTATAGGGGTCGGGTCTGGGACTGGGACGGCCATGGCAGAAGCTTGGTTTTGTTCTCAGTGGCCCATTTTTGTTCCCACGTCCTCTTCCAGGCAGATTTGTAATGTTTTCTGTTGATTGGAACTTTTTAATTATTGCCCTGATGGTGGAAATGGGAATTTTTAATGCTTTAGCTCTTTTCTTACAGCCACTTTCTAATTTGTGAAACTTCACATCAGAAATACATGCTTTGATTTTACTCATTGTGATCAATGATTAAGGGAATTTGGCCTTTGTTTCCCCTCATATTTATATTCCTGTGAAACAGGAAGCCATGGCTGGATAATTTCATGTTCCTAGTCACCCTGGTGTGATAAAAAAAAAAAAAAATTGCAAATATGAATGGAAATATACTTCAGAAATATTTCAATCATAAGAATTTTTTAGGGGTACCAATAATTGTGGCCACTGTGTACTAAAGAAAAATATTCATTTCATAATGTGATTTTCCCGCACTTTTACTTCTTTCTTCTTCTTTTTTTTACTTAAATTAAAGGTTAGATTTTTTTACATTTTTGAATGAAAGATCAAATGGATAAACAATGCGGAGTTATTTTCACAGCCTTCTTTGATCATATTTACCAAGGGTATGAATAATTATGAGCACAACTGTATATTACACACATACATACACACACATATATATATATATATATATATATATATATATATATATATGCAAAAGAGACTCCATAATGTGGTAAATGAACTGTAAATTAATGGATTTAAGAAAATATTTAAAATGCATCTTTTGGTTCACTTTTGAATATATACATTTGGCACAACCAACACAATAACAATTGCATAGTCTAGACTCATACATATTTAAAGAAAAAAAAAACGGTTTGATAACGTTACTAAAGATACTTTCTTGTTAAGTTAAATAAGTAAAATTGCTTATATTTGTTGGAATTAATGTTGGTCATTGTACAATATCCCATAATGCTGTGCTGCAGCTAAACATGGAGGTTTCCCTTCTTTGGAAAACTGAATAGAGAAAAAATCATCCCCAATGCTTTCCACCATGGTCACACACATACACAATCTATTAATTAATGTTCTTCTGCCCCCATGTGGTAAAAATACATCTATACTGAGTCAGTTCACATTACATATGAATAACAGTATTCTAAATCAATGTAGGAAACTACACCCTGAAGAAGTTAATGGATGAGGGTCGTTACAGACCGCACTGGCAGTGATAAATATGCTTTCGTATGTAACTATCGATAAATATTTAACTTGAGTAATAGCTAATTTTGTCTGTCAGAGTCTGTGCAAGTGGCCGTTAAAAAAAAAAAAAAAAAAAATATGTAATATGCATGGTACTGAATAATTACCACATTATTATGATACCACAGTATTATGATACTTCAAAAGGCTACCATGGAACTACCAAGCACCAAAAATCCATAGCATTACCATATTCAAATCTGTTCTTGAGAACGCAAAGTCCACTAGCGTCAGTCTGGCACAAACAGTTGAGATGTTTTCAATCCAATGGAGGACTGGCTCACTATCACCCTGGGCACCTTTGTAAATAGAATTGTTATCGTTGGGTAAACAGAGAGGTCAGTGTTTCTCCAGGTTAACCAGATCTCCATGGAGTGCATGACTCTTTTCATGCTGGGAAAAGGATGATTTAACCCAGCAAGGTTGGAGAGAAGCAAAGGGGGAAAAAAAATCTTTACACAGATTTAAGGTTCTAATAATTTTTTCTTCTTATGAGAAATAAAACCCACCTCAGATTCAATGTGCCACAGAGGTCTGCATGTTTTTTTTTTGTATTGAGATTGAGAAGAAATTTGAGATTTTGTGTGAAGAAATTTTACTGAATGTGCATGTAACATCACTTGAGATCAAAAACTAAAATTTTAAATGTTATTGAAACACAATCTCGACAAATCGTTTTATAGATTTCCACCTTTCTGTATTCAAGTATATAGGAGCTGTACTTGTACGACCACACCTACATAGAAAACAGTTGCCTGGAGTTGTTACCAATCTAGCCACAGAGTGAACTGACCTGCCAGAGGGACTTTGAATACACTGCCAAAACGATTGTAAGAGTACATCCTTCATTTCGTGTGTAGCGGCAGCACTGAGCATTTCCATCGACACATTCTCCTCCGGTTGGGTCTTTGGAGACACTCAGAGAAAGGTTTTAAATCTAACGCTGCACTGGTGAGGACCTTATGAGGGAAAAATCTAATAAAACCCTGCTCCATAACCAAGAGAGGAAACAGCAGCCAACACAAACTCAGTTAAGCAGGTTTGAGAAATGTTTCAGGAAGAACTATCTGAAAATATATATATGCCCAATTACAACAAATATTACTTTATGCAAGATCTTGCGACTTTGCAGACACTTCAACCAGATGATCATCATGCAAATACTGTAGAAACCAAATCCAATTGCTAAGAACATCAAAGCAGAGATATACAAACACTGCTGATGCTCATGCACACCTGCCATTCTGATTTCATTTTTGCACACTGAATCAGCTGTGATAAAGAAAGATGGTTAATTAATCTTAGAAGAGGCAAACTCATCTCATTTACTCAGCCAATTTTAGCTGGTGGGCAACTGTACAGATTTTACAAGTAACCATCTGATTAAACATCTGGATTGTGTAATTGCAAGAACAGTAGATAAATTGTAACAAAGTGCAATAAATAAAAAAAAAATAAAAAATCGTTGTTAGACTTTTGAATTGCAGCATAAAGTCTGGTCCAATTTGAAGCTCATTCTTGAAGAAATGACCCACCTAAACAAGAATGACCCGCTTAAAGAGACCACATGAGAAGAGAATTCAAATTATGGTGCACAATAAAATATTATGTGTATACACATAGAGCTGGGTAGATTACTAGATCCAAATTACACGACAAAAAATGCTAGTACCGTAATTCATTACATTACACATTTTAGGTAATATAATCAGACTACTTTTTAATTACTTTTTATTACTTTTAACTCGTTTATCACATTGATATAAATAGAATAATATTGTACATACTGATATTAAAATACAAAGAAAATATATTTAAAATTTAAAAAAACCTAGCTACGTGTACTGTGCCGGGCTAACTGAGACTTGTATACTGCTGCACTCTCGATGGTCTGATTGCTTCTATTGTTCTCATATTGTACGTCGCTTTGGATAAAAGCGTCTGCTAAATGATTAAATGTAAATGTAAATATATTCCATTTGTTATTATTAACAACAAAGTGAATTAAGCATTGCATAATATCAAGGCTTTCCAAACTCGGGTTTGTGAAGGAACTGCAGGGGGTTTGTGAGTTTAATGAAAAGCTACTAATAAAGTCATAAAACTGTAAAATAAAATAAAAAAAAAAAAAAAAAAATATATATATATATATATATATATATATATATATATATATATGAAATGTAGGCATTTTAGAAAGAAAAATGTAAAAGATGAAATTAAAGAATTAGGGAGAACCAATAAATTCTGAATAATTTATTGCTATTGTGTGAATATGATCAAGTAATCATTAAAAAGTAACTGTAGTGTGATACTCTGATTACAAGTATTTTAAAATGTCATTTAAACTAATTACTAATATATGCACACACACACACAGTTAAGGTCAGAATTAGTGTCAGAGTAAGATTCTATTCAGCAAGGATGCATTAAATTGATCAAATGTGGAAAATTCTGCCATATTCTGCCACTTTTGATCAATTAAAAAAAAATATCTTAAAAAGCTGACACATTTTTGACTCCTCAACAAAACACAGTTCAAGCCAACGCATTATCCTCTCAACTAACCAACCCAGCCACCATGGGGAGAATAATGTGCCTGTTCCTTTTGAAAATGGGCTCATACAGTTACACATACTGTAGCGACAAATGTAGTAAAACGATGGGGAGGCATATCAAGGCCATTAGTTTCCGTTAAACCTTTTGTTTAAAGCACATCACGGTTGAACTCTAACAGAAAACCCCTATATGTGAACAATTATTTTCTTCATCTCTTTTCAACACAAAATGGCAACTCTGAGAATGACAAAAGGAATTCATTTTAGGCGGATTTGTAGGGCTGGAATCAGGTAGACGATCGATTTATAACAGCGCACGGTGGACCGAAAGAAAGAACGTGTGTGGAGGCTTTAAACGAACAGGATTTGATCTGCTTTCTCCTCCTCCCTCTAAACCCTCTGCCTCCCCCTCGAACACAATCACTCTCTCATTCTCCTTCGGTCTCTCAGGCTACGCAGTCGTTCTGTGAGGCTATTAGCGCAATCAGACAGCAGCTGCACACTTGGCTGTATAACAGGTAAACACAAACAGGATTGGACTTGGCAGAACTGTTATGGCTACGCTCCTGAGGACAACTAGCTTGACAGTTCACTTTTGACGGCCTGAGCGTTTCCCTCAGAGCGTCATTGTTTGCTTGTAACAGGCTTTCAGTTGTGCAGGCACAGAAGTGTAAGACATCGATTATGGCCCATGCACTGTCTCCCCAGTCATTCAACCATTGTTAGTTGAGCTCTGACAACCAGGTGTATTCAAGTCTGCTATCAGAAGGAAAGAAAATCAATTGGGGCTGATTTTGCGTTACCTGCAAGCTGACATTAAAATGCCGCTTGGAGTTTGGTGTATTTTGCCGTCCATCAAAAGGCTGGAGAAAAACCAAAGCAGATGAACACAGGTCAGGGAGTAAAGGTTGCCTTGATTTGGAGGTTCTCCAGGAAGTCTAAGGACAACAGAATAGCTGGTTTGCAGACAGGTACAGGAGAGCATCTGCAAGGTGATGAATGTGCATCTAGGGCCACCAAAGAGTCCAACATCAGCAAATCAGACCAACGCAGTATGTGGTCAAGGTAAGGGGAGTGCTTAAACAAGAGGACAACTTTGTTACTTCCTTCCCAAAAACAGAAATTATTACCCACAAGAAAAATGAACATGCCGCTTGAAGTTTGGTGTATTTTGCTGTCCCTAACCCTTCTCCAGCACAGGAAGTCTAAGGACAACATAACAGTCGGTTTGCAAACCGGCACAGCGCAGCATCTGTAATGTGATGAATGTGCATCTGGGGCCACCGAAGAGTCCAACATCAGCAAATCAGACCGGTGCAGTATGTGGTCAAGGTAAGGTGAGCACATAAAGGGGGTTCAAACAGAAAAACAACTGTATTTCTTCCTTCCCAAAGAGGGAAATCATTACCCACAAGATATATTAACGTGACGCTTGAAGTTTGGTGTATTTTGCTGTCTATCATGAGGCTAGAGAAATAACCAAAGCAGATAAACACAAGACGAGGATAAAGACTCACATGATTTGTGGAGTTCTCCAGCACAGGAAATCTAAGAAAAACAGAATAGTCAGTTTGGAAACTGGCACAGGAGAGCTTCTGCAATGTGATGAATGTGCATCTGGTGCCACCAAAGAGTCCAACATCAGCAAATCAGACCGGCGCAGTATGTGGTCAAGGTAAGGTGAGCACATAAAAGGTGCTTAAAAAGGAAGACAACTTTGTTCCTTCTTTCCTAAAGCAGGTCATTTATTGTGCCTCTGGGTGACAGGGTGTCCTGACAGAAAAAGTCCTAAAACATGTCTGATTTAGCTGCTGTAGACAAAACCTCAATGTCAGCAACTTCCATACTTACACAAGTCATTTCATAAATCTCGACCGTGCACCGTGAAGAAAATCGCCGTCAAACAAACTCGTTAAGAGTGAAATTGAGTTGTGATTTTGTGGTACACATCAAAGTTCTGCAATCGTGTCCAGGAGGGTGAAGCCGGACTTAAGTGAGTGCAGGTTTGGCCGAAGGGACGGATCTAGAGCTGGTCAAAAGGGACGTCGGGCGAAAGGCTCTTACACGCATAAGCTCTGCTACCCAAGCGAGAGACATGTTGATGTATTACCTCTGGTGCTTGGGTTCCATTGGCAGCAAGCTCGCAGAGACCTCCAACACCCCCTCCAGCGCCAATTACAATTTTGTAGCGTCTCCCGCCAGCAGGGGGCTTTTCCATTCAAGCTTCTGCCGTTTTGAAATGCACACAAAGCTTTGTGTCAATCCCTCACTCCCCAATCTGTCCACTCATTCACGTGCTGTCTCACTCACCCCACTCTTTCCCCAATCGTCACCTCTCATTCACTTTCACCAAACAAGCTCTCCGTTCCCCACAGTCTAGAGTGTCTCTTCAGCAAGGAAACTGTAGTTTATTGAAGTGTGGTATTTATTACTACATCATGCATTATGCAGACCCCATTTCTAGAGAGAGGCTCAATAATGTATCAAGTGAACAGCGTATCTGGTAGCACACGGCACAGGCTGCGTAGCCGTTCCCGGTGAATGCGGTTTGGAAAGCGGAACTCGTGAGTATTGTAGTGTCTGATGTCATAAAGATGCCCCTGTGTATGTATAACTTTCCCAGAATCACATTTGCACACGGCATGCATCTGAAACAGAGGCAGATAAACAAGTCTAAAAGGGTTACCTCTCCAGCCTGATAGAAAAATGCTAATCAAGATCAAGCCTCAAGCAAACTGTGCAATGGTTTCACATGAAGTAGTTCAATCATGAAAAACAAATTAGCAATTTGACATGTTAACTGATGCATGCCACACACTGTCTGAGACACATAAAACTCTCATTTTTCTTTACTACGACTGCAAGTGACACTTATTGCTATTGCTCATACTCAGTTGCAATGAAATGCAAGTAGCAATAGATCCTTTCTTCCATATTGTGATGTCTGAGTGAAATGTATTACTGAAAAATAAGAAATGTAGGGTGGAGACGGGTTTCTATCCATAAGCTGTTGATTGGATGGAGGTAGATGACTGGAGAAATCCTATGTCACCAGGCAGAAGTCCACCATTTCACTGGAAGATCAAGTAAATACCATTTTGATTAAGGAATACAAGGTCAAAAAATGATCAAATGAAATGTGCATCAAGTATGGAATCAGTCATAGATAGGGTACATTTTCTTCTCATGCTGGTGAATTTTAAGGCATTTGAACAAAGCCCTATCCAGGGGTGCATTTCCTAAAACCAACTATTGTCACAATTTCTGTCGTTACCAATAGAATAATAGAATTTGCAACCATAATTAGGTAACAATGCTTTTGGGAAATGCACCCCAGGCCTGTTTCCAGCAACAAGCAATCATTCCACACTGAATGCAAAACTGCTGCTTAAAAAGACAACCACAGCCAATCAGAAGTTTTTTAAAGTACAATTATCAAAAAACACAATTTTGAACAGTCTATGGATTTTACAGAAAAATAAACCAGTAAATTGTTTTTGCTTGTCACTTTATCATGGTTTCACAAAGTTTGTGCTAAAGATATGAATAATACCTGCAGCCTTGTAGTAGCGAACTGCATTATTACTATGCAAAGTGATACGACTTTTATCTGGCAGACTACAGCCGTATCTAGAGACCATAATATCAATACAATATTGACTTAGACTAGACTAGTAAGTAACAACCATCATCCAAATCACTAATAGCTTCTTAGCTATGCTGTAGCAACAATCCTAAACATGCTAGCAACCATTAGGTACAACCTGATGCAATACATTTTCACATTGTTGTAGAAAATGTAAACATATAACTATATTATTGAACCTTTTTAGCTCTTGATGAAAAAATGCTGATGGATACAGGTGCACAATTAATTAAGGAACTTGAACTGTCAGACACTATTAAAACATCAACATTCAAACATATGGCGGATACACATGCTGCATGAATAAGTGTTCTGTGTGTTCTTGATAAAAGATGCATTTTAAGTGTCTAATGAATATGGTTAAAAACAACAACAACAACAACAACAACATTCAGCAGCTTTTAAAACACTTAAGAATAATCTGCCATCTGAGAGCTGTAGAACCATAGGAGGTCTTAAACACACAGTACAGTGACGAAAACACCTGCTCACCTGCTGCACTGACATTTATGCTAATTGTTTGATCCCATCTGTGGAGCAATAGAAATTACTGAAGCAAACAGTTTACTGGCAAACAATTCTGTGTTCCCAACACATCCTTGCAAGCCATGTGTGTTAAACACCCTATAGCTCTGTGTAATTATTCCTATCGTAATGATTTCGTAATTAATATACATAACCTCTCCACACATCCTTTCACCCAGAGTCTGATTTCAACAACCAACCCTTCCCTTCCCTACGATCTCATTAAGTATCTCATTTGAATGGCTGTATAGAAAGTCTATACAGAGAGGTAAGGGTTTTCTAATTTGCCTGCAGCGCCCTGGCACAGCAGATGGGACACGATGACAGCTCAAGATCCCTGCACAGTCTCTGCTCTCTGTACTGTCTGCATCAGAGACGTGGTCGTGTTGTAATCTTTTATTCACATCGGTCACAAATAATAGAGTGTCAGCTACAATCCAGTGTACACTGGGCATAATAGAGCTGGGCAAAATTCTGAATTTAAGAATTGCCTTTGTTTCAATCCATTAGTATGAATGTGAATTGAATGCCCCACTGGTCAAATTGCAATATGAATGGAATTGGAATGACAGGAAGAGGAACGGAGTGAATTACAACTCAAAAAGACACAACAATCTTGGGTGTTCCGTTTCAGTTTTTTAAAGTTATTTATTTAATGATTTTATTTGGCATATACTGTATACCCATTTTCAAAAGTGAGTGTTTTTTAAAGAAATTAATACTTTTACTCATTTAGGACACATTCAAATTAATCAAAAGTGACAGTAGAACCTTATAATGTTACAAAATGTTACAAAAGATCTTTAACGATAGTGGTCCTGACAGAGATATTAAGCATCACTGTTTTCAACATTGATAAAAAATAAATGTTTTTTTGAGCACAAATCAAAATATTAGAATGATTTCTGAAGGATCATGTGACACTGAAGACTGGAGTAATAACTGCTAAAAATTCAGCTTTGCCATCATAGGAATAAATTCAATTTTAAAATATATTAAAACATAAAACAGTTATTTTAAATTGTAACAATGCTTCACAATATTACTGTTTTTACTCTATTTTTGATCAAATAAATGCATACTTGGTGAGCATAAGTGACTTCTTTCAAAAGAAATATATATATTTTATTTCAATATTACAATTTTATATTTAAAAACATGTTACTGTATTTATATAGACAAAACCAATAGATAAAATTTTAAATAATATACTTTAAATACTATAAAATATACAAACTGCAAATCTGCATTCTTTTTACTCTGTGAATTTAAAAGCATTCTAATCAGAAATTACAGAAATCACTTCAGCAGGAGATGCCACTGTTTGCATGCTGATTCAAGAATATCTAAATGCTTTTATAAAGACAGAATATGCAATACTGAATAAAAGGATTATGCAATATGAGTCATGTTTTTTAATACAGCCTACTGTACCATCATTGAGTTAATCCTCCTGCTACATTATCAGGCGGAGAATTAAGCCCCATTATAAGCAACCATTACACTGTAATCTATTTTTCCCCATTTCCTCTTCCAACCAGGAACTGCTGATTTTACACAAAATAATATTAAGAGCAGCAATTTTGGAAAACAATCCTCTGCGCTCACTTCCGGAATGGGAAACATTAAACCCACTTCACATATACTGATATGTTAGATGTCATACCACTGCAGTAGCTTTTGACCTTGAATCATAGATAAATTATGCACGTGAACCGTAACGCGACCCTGGTCTGAAGCAAAGCCAAGTGTTTTAACAGTGTAACGGCTACCTGTTCCATTATGCACAATCAAGCCCCATAATGGGCCTGTCTGCAAACAACACAGGAGACAGCCATGTGTGACACCGAACACTTTTGGCCTGGATGTGGCACCCCAGTGATGTTTACAAGGACAGAAGGGAAGGACACACACCTGAACAAGCATGTGGAGGGATGACTGCAATTTGAGAGAAGGAGTGATGTGCTTGAACCAAGAAAAAAAGCAAGCTGGAAGCAGGCCTGGTCCATTTTGCCACTGTTGCAGCTGTCAGAAATTATAGGCTGGGGCCCTTTAGAGATTTTTTCGTGGTCACTGAGGTCAGAATCAAAAGGAAGAGTTGATGTGTTCCACCAGATAGGCTTTATTACGAGTCTGTGTTTTAAAGAGTTTTACTCAAGACCTCAGTGATCCCTGTTAAAGTTCTCCTAAGAGGCTACTAGCTGCAAAGAGGCGGCAGACAGTTAGCGGCTCCCGTCAGAACCTAAACTATGAGCCTCGGCCCTTTCCTTTCACTTTGCTGCCCACATCAGCTAGTATGTCGGCTACTGAACCGGTGTCCAATTAAAATCACTCTTCTTGGACCGCTTCCCAGTTCAGCTGCATTGGCAGGGAGCTCTAACGTTCAGACTGGGAAAGATGAAAACGAGTGCAATCTCATTCAGCCAGACTAGCATTATCGAGGTTTCTTCTTTTTTAGGTTTGAAAGGTGAAGATCATTACAAATCTCTTGTCTTTTCAAAAACAAAGTATTTCAAATGCTTGTGGATTGTGGATTGTGGATAACAGCACTAATACAAACATTAACTGGTAAAAATCAATTATAAAGCCAGGTGTACACTTAATAGACTTTTCCTGATAGCATTCTGGCCTAACCGTATGAACTCAAAGACTCAAATTGCAGTGTCCACAGCCAACACGGAGATAGAAACTCCATATATTGTATTTAAAAAAAGAAGAAGAAGAAAAAAAATCCACACAATATTTTCTAGATGCTGTGGTAAGGAAATCAATAGCAACACTGCAGTTCCAGTCCATTCTAATTGTGTTTCAAGTCAGGGATGTTGGGCTACTGTCTGCTGTTTTACGAGGACCAACAGCGCTCTCTAATGGACGTCTTTAAAAGACACCCTCTCCGAGAATTGGTGTACCACATCAAACTACTTCCTCTTCTTTCACTGTCTCTGAAGATTACAAAAGGGTATCGGGTTCAAACAGGACCTCAGAAGAAGCACTGCTTCAGCTGCTTCTGTGATCCATCAAAACACTTCCTGTCTTCAGTGCTGTAATACAAGGTATTAGCAATCATATCAATGATGGCACCTTGCCTGATAGCCTGACCAGCTCCCACATTCATATCACGGCCAAACATTTTTTTTTTTTTAAATTACTATTGAACCATAGTTTCAGCCACATTAATAATCACCAAGTTTGTTGTTAAAATGACAATATATGGATTTTACAAAAGCAACAAAGTACTTTGGTGGAAACTATGGTTGCAACAAGTGTTGTAGGCTATATCACTGCCCTAAAAATATAATAATAATAATAGGATTTTTTTCATCGTGAATAACAAAATTTAAAAAATAAATACAATTAAGATAGATAGATAGATAGATAGATAGATAGATAGATAGATAGATAGATAGATAGATAGATAGATAGATAGATAGAGCAAATTAGAAAAGTAACTTAATACCTTAATACATGGGGTCTCGTGTACTTGCTGTGACGGTCGTCATGCCAACATGTTTAGTACACAGATGAACTTGGAGTCAATCTGCTTCTGTTTTCAACTCGCGGAACTTCTGGCTATCGTTGTTAGGTCGTCCGTTTTCCGTTTGAAAATAAAATAATTTAATAATATGGCGGCTTGTTTGGTGCCGGATTTCCCAGCTGTAAGGATTGCCTTAGAGCATTTGGGCGAGTTAGGTAAGAAACTTTCTTCGTAGCCTATTTTGTGAACGCACGAATTCATACGCCAACTTCAAAAACACCGATTTCAATATGAAGCCATCAATATCAATATATATTAATTATATAAATTTACCTCTAATTTAGTCTGTCTGTGAAGTGATAAATTCTTTGACACCTTACAGATAAACGACTGAGGGAAGAAGGGGTTTCATTTACTCAAGAAGCAAGTCACCACCTGAGAGAGACAGCTGAAGCCATTAAAGAGCTGGTATTTTCAAGTATTTACATATTTTTAATTTTAATCATAAAAAATGACTCATTTATACATAGTTGGTTGCAAAAAAACGGGTAAAATATTCAGAATATTTAGAATATATCCAATGTGTCATCTCTGTTACGCAGTCATGTCCTTTATGTGACCATGTCCTTTAACATTATATATTGTATAAATTATGAAATTCAGAATTTTAAAAGATGAAAATCATATAAAATATCTTTTGTCACAGTTTAGTCAACATTGGGGTGAACTTCAGTTTGACTAGATGTTGCCATTTTGAGTGCAATCCATCTAACATAAAATAAATTGGTAATTTCAGGAGTTTCTTTTTATATTCCTTTCTCTAATCAAATGGTTTCAAAAAAAAAAATTTCTAATGTACTTTTTTTGCTAAATATTGTTTTTTAACTGATAAACACTCAAACCTCAATATCACTTTCTATCCTGCAAACGGTACACGTTACAGAATTCAAATAATATGCCTACTACTTGACAGGAATGACCCATGTAGGCTATGTGTTCATTTCACTGTGGTAATCATATTTAGGAATCATCTAGAAAATTAGCACGCGAGAAACTTGAAATTGAAACTATTGAGATGAGCAAGCTTCGACATCAATCAATGAACCTAGAGGATGACATCAGAATTGAAATATCAGGTGAGTTCCTCCACAAATCCTTGGAAAACTGTTGAATCCATATAGGATAACGGCTCAGGTGACTTCTTAAAGTTGTTTGTTGTTGTTGGTTGTGAAGCTTGTGTCACTGCAGCTAGAGAAGGCAATACTGCAGAGATGAATCGACTTCAGTCTGAGCTGAAAACTGTAGTAGATGACATACAATCCATGGAGGAGAAGCAACAACTCCTTGAACAAGAAAATGCTGCTCTGATGTGAGTATTCAAACATGTTGACTGAAGGGGGTCATGGGAAATTTAGTTCACATTGCTATTTCTACCATTTACTTCCCCCATACTCATTAAATCTGAAGTGCATACATTATTCAGTGAAACTGAAAGAATTTAGGGTGGGACTATCTTTTTTTCTAACCAATGGCAGTTGAGGAGAGTGTTTGAGAAACCTGTTTGAAAAGAGTCATTATTTTGTTTGTTACCACAGAAATTACACTCAAATATGATAAAATACATGTGTACTTCTTCCTGTAATTATATTTCAGTCGGGAGAGAGAAAACATTAAAGGAAACTATGAAGATGATGTTGACCAGATGAATCAGCAGCTGTCAGATAAAGCTAGTATACAGATGTTGTTAACAGAAAAACGGAATGAGATTCAGTCATCGAAGGACAAAATTGTCCAGGTGAAAACGGCCCAACAGGACCTAAAAGAAAAGATGATTCAGAAGAGTAAAACATTTGCTGAAAGCAAACATGCTGTGGAAATAGAGGTAGTCTGGGCTTGTTTTGTTTTTGGTTTTTTTCAAACAGGATATATTTTCACTCAAAAGCTGTGATTCAGTTCATATTTTCCCTCTTTAGATAGAGGAAATTGCTCTTAAGATTAAAGAACAAAGACAAATCAATGCAGGAACACGCAAGGAGCTGGATATCTTTACATCAGAACTCCAAGACAAGGAGGAGACAATCACACAGTGTGAAAAAGTAAGCATCTACATACTTTGTACAGTGTCTAAACAATATTGCAATAATGTTGGCGTAGAACGATTGGTATGGCTTGCTTTATTCATCTGGTTTCAGCATATATCCCAGATGGAGAAAAACATCGCAAGAATGGCAGCGTCTAAAATTATGTACAAAGAATGGCTTCATGAGGAGAAAAGTCAGAAAGAGGAACTTGATCGTCAAAAGTAATCAGTGACTGGTTTTAACATCAAGCAGTTCTGTTTCCTTCACCTCTGGTCAACAGAAATCAGCTTTTGTTATTCATAATCAACAGGGAGTCTCATGAGCGTGAACTTCTTGAACTCGCAGAAGCAATTGAGCAGAAAGTTCAGATCCTTCAGGAGCAGATGGTGGAGGTAAGTAGAGGTAGACAACTTTGTGAAACTCCTGACACTAAACGAATGGCTGCTCCATAATACACTCTTTTCGGACGGGATCAAAACCCTCAAATCTCTTTCTTTAGATGTCAGATCTGAAGCATCGATTTCCTGCCTCTGGCCGGTCCCGCTGAGCAGCCATCACATTGAGCTTTTAAAATGCTTTCCTTCAAAGACACAATGTGCATAGATGACCTTTAATATAGCTGAGTGCTGGACTGCCCTTAGATGTTAGATAGTTCAAGCAGTCAATAGATGTGCACCTGGTCTGGATACATGAACATCTATCTATCCATATATCTATCTAGGCTAGCGATGATATACAGTGATGCTGGTTATGCAAGATACAGGAGGCGATTGCCTGTCAGTGTTATTATTGTTAAATAAAAAACAAAACTATTTAAAAACTATATTATAAGTACTGAATGTACTAAAATAAAAAAAACACATAATAAAATAAAATGATAAAATTAAAATGAAACTGAAAATATAAAAATACAAGCTATTTCAAAATATTAATAAATACTGTAATAGTTTATAAACAATATTAAAAATTACATATTGGTTAAAAGAGGAAACATTATGAACTAAGCTTGCTTAATAAAAATTGTTTCTTAGTCAATAACCTATATAGAATAGCCTTAAATAAGGTATAGTCGACTAATAAACAGTTTGCAGCTCATTCAGTTATTTAAACAATAAAAGTATTACTACAATGAATAAAACACCACAATTGCGGGGTTCCTGTTCCTGAATGTCTGTGTGTGGCCGCAACATGATCTGTGTGAGTGACTGAGCGTGTGTGCGTTAGATACAGTGAAGACAGCGCATTAGTTTAGAACTCTTCTAATTCTTATATTTATTTTTTAAATGTACAGAGTGCGTTAATTTGTGCAGTGATAACCTACCAGCAATGTTAAGATTATTTTTTAAATATATTAATAGGAGTACATTACAATATAAACTTATTAGAACGAGTACATTATCATTTATGGGCTTAAAAATAAGATGCAAGCAATCGGAATATTTTACCAGGTGGGGAGTGCCCAATGTAAACATGATACAAATGCCATTACCTATATTGTACTGTGGTAAAGTTATAGAGGCCCTTCATAATGCAGACGTCAACTGCCTGCTCTGCCAATAGTTAGCAATGGCCCTATAGTACGCAGCGTTTAATAAACAGCTGTTTTACTAAATTCTTCTGAGGTTCAGAATTTAGAAATTCGTGATACGTATCGTATTTTGACTTTACTGGTGATACACAGCCCTATGTTGAAAGATGTTTGGAGATAAACCTTTTATCTCTTAATTTAACTTTTTTCAGTTTAATTTTAAATTTTATTCATTCATTCATTCATTCATTTATTCAGAAAGAAAGAAACAAACAAAGAAATTCAATTATCTGTCTGTCTATTTAAACTTAAGGGTAGTATTGATTGTATTGAATTTCAGTTTCAACAAATGGACAGGATGGTTTTCAATATCTTTGACATTTTAATGACATTTGTGCTTGATTGTCATGCAAAAAACTACATTTTAAGTATATGTTTTTAAATGCATATTAAAATATTTCAATATATAATATAATGCTTAATTTATTAGTTAAATATTGTATCATGTTTAATGTAACAGATCTTAAATTCTTTTGATTTTGGGGGATCTAATCCATCCCTTATGGCTCGTTTCCACCGAGAGATCATGGTGAAATTTAATCTGAATCTAAATCAGTTCCCTAACACTAAGGAGCCGTGATTTCTTCTCAGATTGAAAATGAGATGAAGCAAGAACAGAAAGTGAAAAGTGCTCTATTAGAGCCCCTCACTAAACTGTCAGACATCTTCAGCACTCAGAGGAAAGAGGAAGATGACATGATTGCTGAACAACACAGTCTGTCCAAACGGTACACTCATCTCTTTAATACTCTTTCTTCTTTGCTTTATCACGACGACTAACTTGAAATGTTTAGATTTCAAGTGATCAATGTGTTCCTTTGTTTTAGGTTAGAGGAGAATAAACTGAGACATGAAGAAGACGTTATATCCATTGCCAAATGTAAATTTGAAATCAAAAACATGAAAGAAGAGATGAGACAGCTTCACGATGCTAACATGTATGACCCTGTCTTTTGTTTTATGACTTTGTCTTACTACATTAGAAGTAAATGGTTTCATACCTTTATCTGTGTGGTTGTCTCTCAGAATCAATGCAGATATGTTCAAAAAAACTCTGGAGGAACTGGAAGGTCAGTTGGCCAAACACAAGATAAGCAGGTCTGTTCAACGTCTTATTTTAATCTTTTATGATATATCGTCTTCAGGGAACTAAACTGCAAAATGTACTTGAGAAACAAAATTGTGCACAATAATAATAATAAAAAAAAAAAAAAGAATAAATTCATATACCCCAAATAAATGTAGTACTGAAAACACGAAAAACAAGCAGTTTATCTTGAATAAAACTTCTCTTTATTAAGCAATTGGCATTTTTTCTTTATAAATGAACTGATATTTTTATTATCATGCACAATTTAGCTAACAAGACAACAATAGTTACATTTTTTTAGAGAGAAAAATCAATTCATTAAAAACTGAAATAATAGAATACATAAAACATAAATCGTTTTACAAATTAACAAATAATGTTTCAGCTGGTTTAATTCATGTTTAAATGTGGTTAAATGTAAAAATAAATTAATAATGTTTAAAACGAGTTTAACTTGATCTACATATGTCACAGTTAACCATGAGAATTGTTATTCATCCTCAAATCATTGTTTACATGGTCATTATCACATTATCATTTTTATATCCAGGGCAGCAGTTGAAGCTGAGAGAGAGAAAATAGGTCAATCTCGCAAAACCCTTGAAGAGGAACATGAGGAGTATGTAAAGGAGATCAATGCAGCCATCAAACAAACAGAGAAGAGACATGGAGAGCTGCTTGATGAGGTCTGACAGAAACACTAGACAGTAGTGGTGGAAATGCAAAGAGACGTCACTGTATCTAAGGCATGTTGTTGTTTTTGTAGAAGAAGAAACTCCGGAACCATATATTATTGAATTCGGTGATAAAGGATCTTGCAGAAGAGCTGGCAAATTTAGAGGAAGTGGGAAATCAAACGGAAATGAACTACCAGGGTGAAATTCAACAGCTTACAGTAAAAGAGAGAATCCATATTCATACACTTATAGGCTCAATAAAACATTTCAAGATGGATGTGGTTTAGCTAAGCGTGCATCTGAAAACTAAAAATGCATGTCTTGTGTCTCAAAAGATGGATGTAGAATCAATCACTCAAGATCATACGGAGAAAGAGCAGGAGCTCAAGGACCAAGAGTCGATTTTAGAGACGGTGGAATCTCAGTTTGACATTGACCACCTCAAACATCAGACTTTAAAAAACCAAATAACAGGTACAAACTTCATTTCTATTCTCCTCATGTAGCTCAACGATGCACCATACCGGAACTATGGAGTCAAGAACTGGCCACCTGTTGTTTCTCAGCTAGCGTTTGTTTCTATGATTTACAATATATAACTGGGTCATTCTATAATTGCAAATAACTGAAATGAGAAAGAATAGAGATTGACTTTTGCACAGTAAATGGATATTTTTGACAGTTTTGCATTGGCAAATTCAATGGCAGTTGTAGGATAACTGAACTTCTAAATGTTTTTGTAAGAAATTTGTGTTTTTCTTTTTTACCAGAGCTGGTAACCCAAAGAAAACATTTTGAGGTCTCCATTGAGGAGGTCACAAAACAGACTGCTGCTCTCCTACAACCAAAGGTCAACATTAACTAAGCATTTTCCAATTGTGTGCTAGTTTACTTGATGGCTTTATAGTGTCCATTTGTATGTTTGTAGGAAGATCTGAAAAGAGAGTTAATGACTTTGAGGGCCAAGCATATGGAGATGTTAACTGCTAACGCTGCAGTGATCAGTGAAGTCGAAAAGAGCATCTATGAGAATAAGGTCATGCTGGAGCAAGTTACGATGGAAAACAGTCGCCTGCATGTGGTGAAAACTCACACTAATCAGCACACAAACTCAAACCCTTTTTAGCATGCTGCTTGAGATGTCTTCAACAGTGTGTGTTTGTTTTTTTTTCAACAGCGCATTGAACAAATGAAGGAAGAAACATTGGATGCAAAGAAAGACAAGGAAAAATATATGCAGGAGGCAGAGTGGATGAACGAGGAAGTGCAGTCCCTCTTTAGTGAGTCTTTTGACAATGACTTTTAACATTTTAAAACAATTCTGCTCTTAGTATAATGATCCAAAACAAATAATGTCTCTTTTCCATTCCTCAGAGACTCTAACAGACACCTGGAATACAAATATGTTGCTTACTGAGGTACAAAAAAACATCAAAATACAATACAGTTAAGGAACGTTCCTGGTTCAATATAAATTATCTCAATTAATAGCACTTGTGGAATGCTGACAACTATTACTCGGTTTGTCCCTCAGTATATAACAAAATACAAAACAGTGTGTAGAGTAATGCACTTACAAAGGATGTCTAATGGAAGCGCTTCCTGCTTTTAGAATTTCTTGTAAAGTGGGGGATGCCAGAAATATTTTCCATGGTAATTGGCAACAGATGTTATTCATCAAGATTAATGCAATGAATATGGAACATTCCTTAAACTGATGAACTTGCATGTTTTCTGAGACAGCTATTAAAAACCTTTTTCTGAACTTGATGTTTTGCTGAAGGACTTTATCAGATGTTACTGTACAATGAATTAATCTAGACTCTTTTATATTAGGAATCTGCAAATCAAGACCAAAAGATTGTGGAGAACATATACAATCTAATAGTGAGGATTCAAGAAAGAAAACATCATATCAGCGACATCAACAACAGACTGGAGAAAGAGTTAGTTGGGATGAGCTCTGTGTTAGAGAAGTCAAACTGAATTATACCACAATCTATTATATCTTCTGACATTTAAAAACTATTTTACAGAGACTTCAATCATTACGAGCAGGTTTTAAATATTTTATAATAATTTAAAATGTATGATTATAGAAAGTAGAGTAAAAAGGTTTAATTTGTGAGCATTAGAATACATGAATGAGCAAAATATTTTCTACATGTATTGATCTTTGTTAATTATATCACATCTATGCAAAAATCTGACAGTTTATTCAACAAGTCAAACGCAGCTGACAAACATTCATTTTCATAGATCTGATGGCCATGAATATAAGTCACAACCATGTATAACATAACATACTACATATTGAATAAAACTGTAAAACATTAATATCCCTAATCAGTTTATTATATTCCACACATCACTGTAGAACTTATAAATATACATCCTTAATAAGAGAAATCTTTAGTCAAGTTGTAAGGATGAGTGTCTGAGAACGCTGAAAACTACATAATTATTCTCACAATACAATGTGTATGCAGATTTACATATTCAGCAGCAGAACAATCATATAATGCCACATGCAAATTTGTCACAACATACCTTTTATCCATGCATGAAAACAAAGCATAAAGACATACAATTATATTTGGCACAACAAAGTTTGTCATGAAAATGGTTGACATTACTTCAGGGCTCTCAGGAAATTCACAGACCAGCTGTTTCATATTTAACACACAAAAAATACATTGTCCATTACAATAAACTGTTGATTTGTATCTATTCTTGACAACAGATACAAATCACAAAAAGTACCAAAACCTAAATGAGTCATATATATTTAAGTTACCATAAATTTACAAAAACATTGACGACTACTTTCCAAAATTCGCAAACAACAAATAATATTCATAGACGTAAAAAGAAAACTGTATGGCTCTTTGGTGTCCGTGCCAAAGGTGTCATTAAATTAAAAGTCTCTAACATGAGTTTGAGGGAGGTGATTCTCCTACACAGGAAGTGACATCAGTGTCCATTCCCACCCTCTGACAGAATTCTGTTTGGCTCTGTGAACCTGGCTGTCAGCAGGTAGAAGAGAGCGGGTCCGGGCACCAGAGCCAACAACGGCAAATCCTGCCCCAGTTTATCCAGTCGGGATATGGAAATGATACCATATGCATGGAGGAGCCAATGGCTGAAGAGAACCACGAGGCGTTTCTTCTTAGCCACAAGGTTTTTGAAAGACTGTGGGAGATAAGTCACAAACAGTTTTAACGTCTTTGAAAATTAAATAAAAGGCATTATGGGGAAAAACAAACAGTACACAATGCATTTACCTGTATCTCTGAAGCTGACATGTAAACTGCCAACGTGACCAACGATAAGACCAAAATAATATAAGGAAATGCATAATCTGATGAAATAAGAAAGGGAAATACAAAAACCATAAGTGTCAACCAGAGATATTAGAATTAGCTAAAACTAGAACCATAAAAAAAAGTGTTACTTAAAAAGACAATAAACTGAAATAAAAAAAAAAAAAAAAAAAAATTTAAAACCTGAAATTTTATAAAAGTTAATAAAACTACTAAAACTGTTACTAAATTTAAAATTAAAACTATCAAAATAATTTTAATTAAAAAATAATTCAATTTTCTGATTTTCATTTAGTTTAACTTGATCTATTAAAATAACTAAAACTGAAATAAAAATGACTAAAAACTATTCACACATTTAAAAAATGGAAAATAAAATCAAGAATCAAGATATTATTAAAATCTATATTAGTATCTCAGTGATAGTAAAATAATACCGATGTCAACTAGGTACACTTTCAAATGTTCATTATAAAAGAAAAGTGTGACACTCACAAAGAAGTCCTCCTCCAACTGCCTGCAGGACAGTGAGGATCGGGAAGAAGTACAGCGCTGCGTAGATGCTCTTGAAACGATCGGTCTTGCCTAATCCACACGCAATCTTTTTAACCAGAAGAGGCCGCAGAAGCATCATAAAAACCAGACAGAAGGCGTAGTAGATCAACACGATGGTGTACCTAAAAGAACAGGTCATCAGAATGCAGCAGAGATAACTGGTGTCTCAAATCAAATAAAATGTCATTTTGAAAAGGCCACTCACAGAGGGAACACAGCCTCCTGCGTGCAGTGCAGAGTGGTGACGTAGTCTGGACTAGGGTTGTACAACATGGTGTACCAGTCAGAAAGCATCTTAACCTCACAGGAACGAATAGACAGTTGGCCGACAGGATCGTTGAGAAGCAGAGTCACTATGGCAGCAGCCGTGCACTCAAACAGAGCGGTAATATGCTGGAAAAGGGCACTAGAACTGGAGATGATATTAAGAGAGCATAGGTTAGTTGAAGCTCACTTTAAAAATGCATTATTCAAGTTTAAAGGGACAGTCCACCAAAAACTGGAAATCTCATCGTCAAACTTCATGTCATTCCAAACCTGTATGACCCTCTTTTTTTCAGTCGAACATAAAAGAAGATATTATGAAGAATGTAGGTAACCAAACAGCTGTGACATCAATTGTATGGACAAAAAATACAAAGGAAATCAACAAGAACAGAAACTGTTTGATTGCAAACATTCTCCACACCATGCTTCTCATATACCACAAGAGAAACTTAAATCACCCTTCCACAAATTAATGCATAAAAAGTTCTTAAATCACAGCTGAACTCTTAAATTCATAAAGCTATGGCATTAAATGTTGCATGCAAATATCTAAAAATGCATTTGCTTGAGATGAAAAGTCTTGTTTTCTGAGAAACTAAACAAAATTAAATCAAGTTCATGATTATTATAAGAACAAGCATGTCAACCGGGTAAGAAAATTTGTTTTCCTTGTAACTTAAGTTAATTCTTCTGAGCCCATTAGCAGCAGTGTTAATTTTGGCAGGCATTTTTGATTTAGTCTTAGTCTTTATCTTGAGACGAAAATGCTTAATAGTCTTAGTCACATTTTAGTCATTTGAGTCTTTCATAGTTTTAGTCTAGTTTTAGTGGACGAAAATTCATTGTATTTTTGTCAACTTTTAGTCATTACTTTTAGTCAAAGTCCCGTTAACAACATTTATTTTGGTAGCTATTTTATATGTAGTATTCAAACAAAAATAGGCATCAATTCTTCTCTCTTTAGACCAAATCAATTAAGCTTATGAGAAATTTGAATCAAGGATTGAATTTGGAAAAACTGGAATACATTTTCATTTTTTGGTAGAGATACAAATTAAAGTCATTTTTCAGATACAGTAGCTTTACTTAATTATACATTTATTTAACATCTTTTGTTGGTTAACATTTATGACACGGATAGGAATGCTGTCCCTTTAAGACGGAAGGCATGCATGTAATACTGACACGCATTCAGTTTTCACCCACCTGTTTACGCTCACTTAAGCTATAACTGACTGTATTTACGTGAGATACTCTGACTCTACACAATAGACATTTTAACTGCTGTGTGTGTATTTGAGCACCGAGAACTGATCGCGCGCTGTATGAGAACTGAAGAAGTGGAGCGTGCGCGAGAGAGAGCACTTCTATCAGCGCGACTCCGCCTATCCCGCCGTCACTAACTTTAAGTTTATCGATAACGAACTGTGACTCCCGGGAAAAACGGGGACGTCTGGTCACTCTATCCCTAAAAAAAACCCTTCAGGTGCTGAGGCCATTGTTTCAGATCGCTAGTTGGCGTTTTGATAGCCTATCCGTAGGCTGCGGCTGCCATATTGAGACTAGATATAAACGCCCCTCATCCCATTGTAATCCAATGACAGAGACGCACATTTTGAAAGACAATACAGTTAATTTAGCCTATAGGATGTATTTTGAATGTCCGGTAGTCCTCAAATAACATTTTAGTCCCGTCTCGTCTTGTTAATGAAGACGCGGCATAAATTTCGTCATAGTTTTTATCATCAGATATTAATTTTAGCTCGTCAACGTCTCGTCTTAGTCACAGAAAAAAGGTTCGTTGACGATCATTTTTCGTCTTAGTCTTCGTAGACGAAATTAACACTGATTAGCAGATATTTGTTCTTGTTTTAAATCACAAACTCGCATCATTTTGTTCAATTTTTCAGAAAGCAATACATCTTATTTTGTCATTTTGCTTCTCAAGTAAATTATTTAAAGCATCACTTTTTTGCATCAAAAGTTCTTTCCATATTCTAATGAATTGCTACAAGACATTTACATTTAGAGACCTATTGATGTACAGTATTGTGTTCAATTCAATTTATTCCTTAATTTTTCTTTTCTTGGTCTTAAATGTACCTTCATAAGACCTGTAGAAACCCTGAAGAAAGAAAAGCATAAAGGTGTGGAAAGGTGAGTAAATGACGACACAGTTTTCATTTTTGGGTGATCTATCACTTTGAGAGTTAATAATAATAATATTGCAATAATATTGCCACAAATATCATACTATTGTTTAGAACAAGAAATTCTGCCGGCTACCTTTTCTTCCCAGAATACCACTCAATAAAGAACCAGTGCAGGACCAGAGGCAGCATCGCCATGAAGCCCAGATACAGCCAGTCATACAGCTCAGGAGATCCGCTGCACTCCTCACATATCTTTTCATAGTTAGTTCTCTGGCCACGAGGACAAACCTTGATATTAAGAGTGATGAAGGTTATTAAACCCCGAAATAACTCCAAAATATTTAGTCAAATTAAATCCAATTCACAAAACACCACCAACTCTCCAATCATACATCTAAACAAGCAGATCTGTTCTCGAAATGACCAGACGATTAATGTTGCATTACACTCTTAAATAATATAAGTGGGTTTTTGAAACAATGCTATTGAAGAACCTTTTTAAAAGAACCATCAGGTTCTTCATGGAATCACACACCAATAAAAAGCCTTTATTTTAAAAGAGTGTAACTGACAGTAATATGTACATATGTGTAGAACTAAAATAAAACGTATAATAAGGTCTTATTTGTTCTAATGATCAATTATCAGAGTGCATTAACTAAAGTTAACAGATTCAACATTTGATTTAAAAGACATTAGCAAACGTTTAAATTAATATGAACCAAATTAAATAAATGCTGTATAGGTATTGTTCTTTATTAGTTTGTGTTAACGCATTTAGTTAACTAATGTTAACAAATAAAATCTCAATATAAATTGAAATAAACATTTGTGAACTAGTAAAATGCACATCAGAACATATGTACATAATCGTGCTGTTATACTGTACATATGACCTTTAGCATTAGTACACATTATCATGCATTAAACAATTTGTGTGTGTGTTATTTGGACCGATTAATGTAAAAAGAGGTACTTACCCCACATTGTCCTTCAACAGAGTCATTTATGATGGTCCTTCCACAGTACAGCCCAGGACAAGTGGAGCTCATTGCTACAGCTGCATTAAACCCAGAAAAACATCATTAAAAATAATAACATCCTTAAAATCAATATAAAACATTTGAATTGTGTTGTCATGGCAGTAAACTAGCGACTCTTATCAACGGCAAGAAAGCAAATATGGATGAATTATACATTGTCATTAGCTGACTGCAATTATTCGTGATCGTTGTAACATACCCATGTCGTATGCAGCATTACAAAATATTCAATCGCTCAGTTTATTGGATTAGTTGATTTCAAGCTGTATGCTCAAAACGACGTAACAGAAACCGGAAGAACAAACGCCTCCGTCTTCTTCGTGTGATGTTAAAAGTGAATCGTATCACAGCGCCACTCACTGGCCAGATTTACGGCCTCTGCTGGTATATAAGTACATAAAATACTGTATGACAATCATTCAAGTCAATTGTTTATATGCACCGCCATAGAATCTAATCATTTAGCGAAGAAGGACTTTGCTTGTTTAGACAGACAAACAGACGGATAAAACATACAGTGTGCGTTTATAAAACAAAACATACAGTGTGCGTTTATGGCAACGTTTGCAGGTCTGCACCAGCGGCTGCGTGCGCACAAAGCACAATAAATGAAACCAATCTTCATAAGAAAGTGCGTAATTCAGCTGGAAAAAATCGGGTCCGGTGTCATGGCAACGGCTTCAAACGTCACGGGGAGGTGCAGGGGCCTGCATCTGTATCACAGAAATAAAATAAGCACGTAGAGCGGCGATTGCATTGAAACGGGCGGGCCTCAGCAGCGCGGATGTTGGTCAGATGCAACGGGCTGACAAACAATTAAACACATTTTTAATTCAATGGCTATTAACGTTTCACCATGTCAGCAGTATTAAAGCGTGAAAAAAAAATCACGTAATACCTGCTAGTTTTTACAGCACTTTTCAATGTGAATCAATCAGTTGTGTAGTAGCCTACTTGAATTCGCTTAGGCTGAATAGCAAACGTTTATATGTTTATGGGGCAGAAACAGTAGTCATAGCTAATAAGCAACTGAAAACGACTTTTTTTTGATTCAGCGGAGAATTCGATCCATTCAGGTGTGAGATACCTGTTACTTTTCTCTGCGCTTGTTAGAATGGACCATTCACAATCGCTGGTGCGCTCTCCATTTGTACTTTTAAATAATACATTTATGCATTGGGAGATTTCCATTTTCATTTCCGGTATTAATTCATTATATTATAAAACTTCAAAAAGATTAAACATATTAGGGCGAAAGTGTCTCCAATCAAGACAAAACGTCCTGAAATCTAAATGCGTCTCAATGGTGAATTGGCTTTCTGGGCCTCCAAGCGCCCCCTAGCGGAATACAAACGTTTCGTCTCGTACCAAGAGTAACCCAGCAGCATTGTCAGCTCAGTCATCTGTAACAGGGGAGGGCACGGGGAACATTCTTTACTCCAAGCATAGTGTATGGCATCAAAGGACTACATAGGGACCATCTGTGACATCGTAGCGCATACTCATTTTTACTGTGATACGGACACGGGAGATACTGACAAGGGATGAATTCTCTTCCACCCCGTGGATGCGCCCTCACCGTGTCCAATGGATCTCCCCGGCATCAGCAACGCGACCGTGGACAACATGTCGGGCTCGGGCTTCATTTTAGAGATTGTGACCATCAAAGCCGTTGTAAACAGCCTGAGCACTCAGGCCAGCAACTATACAGCCGGGGGCGAGATGCCCAGCGACACCCCAGTGAGGAGTTCGGAGGGGAACTCGGTTCTCCAGGGCATCGCGGTGGCCGCGGAGGCGCTGCTGCTCCTGGCCATCTTCTTACTGTCCAGTCTGGGTAATTCAGCGGTCGTGGTGGTTATAATCAAACACAGGCAGTTGAGGACGGTCACTAACGCGTTCATCATGTCCCTGTCCCTCTCCGATTTCCTGACGGCCGTTCTTTGTTTACCCTTCTCTTTCATGATGCTCTTCAGCAAGGATGGCAGGTGGATGTTTGGGGAGCCCTTCTGCGTCGCCAACGGCTTTTTCAACACCTGCTTCGGCATCATCTCCACCCTGACCATGACTCTCATCTCATTCGACCGCTATTATGCTATCGTCAGGCAGCCGCAAGCCAAAATCGGCCGGAGGAGAGCAATCCAGCTCCTGGCGGCCGTTTGGTTCTCCGCGGTGGTCTTCTCGTTTCCTTGGTACCTGCTTATGGAGACCTCCAGGCGCTTGGTGGTGCACAAACAGGGGTTTTACCATTGCATGTACGTGTTCCACTCTGGCACCTCCAGGATGGGCACTGCGTACAGCGTAGCTTTAATAGTAGCGTGTTACCTGCTTCCCTTCGCCCTCATGTGCTTCTGCCACTACAACATCTGCAAAACCGTCCGGCTGTCGGAGATCAGGGTGCGGCCGGTGACCACTTACGCGCATCTGTTGCGCTTCTACAGCGAGATGCGCACCGCCACCACCGTGCTCATCATGATCGTGTTCATTATCTTCTGCTGGGGGCCCTACTGCCTGATGGGCATCATCTCCTCGCTCGGGAGCTACTCCTTCAATCCTGCTATGGATACCGTGGCAATCTGGATGGCGTGGGCTAACGGTGCCATCAACCCGTTGATTTACGCCATAAGGAACCCGAACATATCCATGCTGTTGGGTCGGAGCAGAGAGGAGGGATACAGGACTAGAAACATCGCCGCGTACCTGTCCACGCAGACTCAGCGCAGGGACGCGGTCCGGAACCGGGCGGACCGGATTAGAGACCGGTACGTGAGCCACCACGGCGCAAACAGCCGCCTGTCTTCCTCCAGCCCGGCCAACGGCGGAGATGTGGCCATGTGGGCCTGTAAAAACCCGGCGGTGTTCTTCTGTAGAGATGCGCATCCGGATATGATCACTGAACCGGCGGTGCCCAAAGTTGAGACTGCTGACACCAGTTTGTAACGCGGTCACACTTTATGATGACGACGGGAGGTGCTACAGGTGTACAGTGGCACCCAAAACGACTTGGGTCGCACTTAAAAATGTAACATTTGGTTTATTGCATTAGATAACAAAATGTCAAGTCAGGTTTAAACATTTAACACAAACTTTTCTAAGGCAGTGATAGGCTACTAACAGTAGGCTACATAAAGTGTAATTATAATTAATTTTGAATTTAACTCTTTTTTTCAATTCCTTTACTTTCAAACTCATTTTGACATGATTATGATTTTATGTGACATTCACATTGTTTGCATAAACCAGAGACCGTTTAGCCTATTGATATTTTGCTCAGTAAACATATAGCCTATTTTATTAGAGACCCTTAATATCATTTTCTTGTTAAGTGATATTTATGCTGGCACTTTATTGTTTTTCATCTTTATTTCCTTGGGCCATTTTATCTTAGAAGAGCAAAAGTGTATCATTAAATATTCTGTTAAATAATTAAGCTTTTGACAAAAGAAGCTGACAATCACCAACCTTTAAGTTGTTGATCACATTAAATAAAAATGTGAGCTTTTCTGTAGGGTCTCACTTTTGCTATATATAGCTAATATGCAAACATGTACATATTTAATTTGCAGATTTTATTTTTGGCATTTTTTTATTTTTTAGGCTAAGTCTTTTTAAATTTTTATAACGATTTGTTCTTATGTATTTTATTACAGCAGTTTCATTTATTTTTTTTATTTTTTTTTTGCAAGTAAAAATTCACCTGTAGTACCTCCCTTCAGATTTCAGTAAGTCATATGCATTTAAATAAATTGGAACACTAATCAAAGTTTCATATCAGTTCCAAATATTTGATTATACATTACCTATAATATTATTGTTATATGATGTTTAAAGAAGCATTATTTTGTGTGTATTTTTAAAGCTGAAGTATGTAGACTAATATAGACGTCACTAGCGCCACCTAGCAAACTCTGAAAGTGACGCTTTACGAAAAAACAGATAAACCCCGCCCCCAACTCACGCCATTGGTCGAGCCAGTATTGTAGTGTACAGTAGGACCAGGCTGGCTCTTTTCATAACACTGTGTTAAAACTTTACATTCTTCAGCTTTAAATATGAATAGACCTATAAGTAAAAATATCAAAGTTTGAATGTAAATGAATTTAAGATGCATTGTATTCTTTATTAATGATCATTATGTCATTATAAAGTGTTACCGTATTTTTTACATTTAATCTTTTGATACCATTAACCTATATTTGAAACCAAACTCTCCAAGCATGAGTTTATTAATGTAATGAATCAGCAGATTAAGTGTGTGTCTGTGTGTGCAAAGTGCCAAGATGAAAGTCACTCTTGAGCCTAATGCAAATGCTTTACAACACTGTGAATGAACTGAAGGGTTTACAGAAATCTCTCTCGCAGCCTAAAACCATATCCATGCTGTTCATCATCTGCTCTGAAGTGTTAACACTGACCTGGAATATTAACAGTGAAACGGATAAGAGTTGAGAGGATTTTATAACTACTTAATTGAACAATCGGTCATAATGACATGGTCGTTTAAGAAATAGGGCTAAAACCTTTTTTTTTTTTACATTGTAAAATGTCTTAGCTTTTAGGTTTACACCCATCACAGAACCATATACCTGCTACACTGTAATAAAAAAAGACCTCAAAATCAAAACAAACAAGTCAAATAAAATAGGAATAGAATATAATTTCCTTTAATCAATCTGTAAGCAGCATACATTTCTGTCAAACAATTAATCATATTTTTGAGGGGAAAACAAAATTAAATCTTTTCTCTGAGATTTTGGAAGATCAACTTAAAACTTGTAAATAACAAATACAACCAACAAACTGCCTTAATTGTTGGATGTAGCATGGTTTACAGAATACAAAAATACATTAATATCGGTATTTAAATATTTTAAACAATTTCTATATCATTTTTAAGCAAGAATTGATCAAATTCTGAATTTATTTGACTGTAAGACTGCCATTTATTAGTTTGATGTGAGGGGTTAAACTGACATTCATGTGAAGATATCAGTGCTTTTTATGAAACTGTGTTTGGATTGACTTTTTCTGCAAACATTCATCAGTATTTATAGAAATGTAAGACCAGAGATCTAGAAAGGTGTTGATAATCCAATCTAACAAAAGCACAGGGTCTTTTATACATGAAACTTTCCTTGAAACAGATGTATTTTAGAGACATAAGCAGGCATAAAAGAGTCATAGGCCTATTAAATGTTTGTTTTTACCTTGTTGGTTTCAGAGATGCATTATCTTCAAATACTCAAATTATTAATTTTTTAAATATCAAAGACACTAAAGATTTGAAACAAGCTATTATGAAACAAACATCGCCATACTTTATGTCTTTGACAGCGGTTTGTCTGAAATAAAGTTTGAATATGTTTTATCCATTTCATGCTTTATGTTTGATTACTATTCACAATTCACAATGAGTTAAGTGCAGTATTGTAATGTAATTATGGAGCACTTTGCTAACCTTAATCATTTCATGTTGCGAAACTGAAAACAAATCATCAGTCAAACACCAATGCAGTGACCCTCAGGGTTTATTTATTGATTACTTATCTCACATCCAAATGAATTCTTAAATAAAGAAAACAAAACATCCCGCCAACAGAGGAAACTATTACAAAGTAATACAATATTACAAAGAACTATTAGTGAAAAAGATTTAATGGCATCTGATCAACAGGAAAAAAAAAATAAAAAATTATTAGCACAAAATAGTAGTGTCAAGGACTACGAAAAAGCCTTGGTCAGAAGAGTTAACAATGGGTATATGTACATATATACAACCTTAAACACAAATGAAAGAAATTACAAGAATATACATGCACGGCAGACAGTTTGGTTTGCTTGAGATGCAGGTTTTGCATCCACAGCTGTTTTTAATGAATGTTCTTTTTGGTAACCGCAAAAATATTGCATCCTTCTGTCATCCTCTAAAATATATTTGCAATCAAAGTTTGACCTTATAGCATATATATTTATTTTTTTCACTATAGTTCCTGTCAGTACATTTAATACATGGCATCTGAAGATTTATAATAAACATTTTGATTTCAATAGCGTTGTGCATTGTGCTTTAACAGGTCTGGAATGAACAGTTTATTAACAAACAATCGCTTGTGCTTGAGTTACAAGTGTAACAAAAGGAAATACTTATTACAAACAAACCAATTACATCGTCCAATGATATACAAGTATCACTGCGTCCCACAATTTGACAAAAATCACTTTTGCTTCCAAAACACTGAATTTTGGTGTTTAGCACACCTCATATTGCAAAGCAAGGCCTGTTTCTTGACAGTGCACAGTGTACACCAACAACAACTCAACGAGCAGTATCCGAGCAGACAGAAATAAATGGGGTTTATGGTTGCCAGGCAAGCAAAACTGTGAAAATGGGTGTTCCTGTATATTTCAGCACCAGTTTGTAGCCCTTTCTGCTCATTATTTATACAAACTCCTGTCATCTTCAGCACAAACACTCTCACAACTGATTTACATGTTTAGAAAAGACTTTATAAATCCTTAAGAAGTATTTTGGCAGTCAGCACAAAACAGGGCCTGGATATCCTCTCCAGATCTAAACTGAGGTAGAGCCGTTGCACGCGTGTGTAATGTCTCAGCTCTACCAGCAGGAGGCAGCACTCGCTCGCGCAGCTTCCTCAGAAGTTGAGTTTGGTGATGGGCCTCTCTCTGCTGCTCTCTGCGCTCTGCTTGATGGGACGCTTGCGGTTGTGTTTCATCTTTGAGAGGTCTTTGTCGAACACCTCCCCAGATCGGAGTGCAGACACCAGATCGTCGAATTCTCCATCCTCCTCACAGTTCTCTTTGGCCTTCCGGGCTTTTCTTTCCTTCTCGCGCTGTTCCTTGAGCTGTTCACAGAAAATTGTAGATTAATCAGAACTGCAAGTTTTACTTTTGTCTTAATGCCTGCCGTTGTGCTGCAGGGAGGTGTTTAGTTTACTCAATGCGTACTACACAGTGTGCATTAAAGGGAGCATACTTTTTTTGGTCATTTTTAGGGACTTATTTATATTCCCTCCCTCCCCTCAATCTGTTGCATGCCTTTATTTGGATGAATTATCAGATTTCTAAAGGACAAGGATTTTTACTGGAAAAAATTACAGAAGCTGCATTTTGTCTTGTAAATTTTTTAATATTTAGGGTCAGTTTACATATTACACTTTCTTGTGCTCTTCAGATTTTAATTTTATTTTGTAGATGGACTCTTTTTTTGAACTTTAAAAAATGGGTAGAAAAAAAAAAAAAACAGACTTGGCAGAATAGCTAAAGATCCGACTTGGTGTACATAGACAAGTAATCACAAATACTGACTTGTAGATTTTTTTCCCACATAAATATTAAGCAGCACAGCTGTTTTCAACAGTGATAATAATATATATATATATATTTTTAGCAGCAAATCAGCATATTAGAATACTTCTTTAAAAAACTAAATCTTACAGACCCCATATTTTTATATTGTGAAATGATGTGTGCTAGTACAACACATTTAGAGAGGATCTAGCAAGGGGATGCATGTGGATGTGTTTGAGATGGACACAATTCATGCTTGTTGACACATTACCTGCGCCTCCATGCGGGCTCTGCGCTCTTCCTCCTCCTTGCGTCGTCGCATGTTCTCATTGTCCTGTTTAGCTTCACTGAAGGCCTGTAGGAACTGATCAAAGATGCCAAAGAACTCATCGGGCTGCATGCGTGTGGCGTCCTCACCGAAGTGCTTCACAGCCTGCTCAAACTGTGCAGAATGAAAGACAAGGACATTTAGGACAGTGATTCTTTATCATCTAATACTTATTTTACTTTGGCGAGTAAAAAATAGAAAAAGAAAAAAAATTGTCATCATAAACTCCAGGCTGCTAGAATGAACTAGTGATCTTCTTGTCATATACACTACCATAATAAGGCTTGGAGTCAGCAAGATTTTTTTCCCAAACATAAGTGTTTTTATGTTCATGTTACCTTTACTTGCTCAAAAATACAGTAAATACAACATTACAAAATAATTACAATTTTAAATTCTTAATTTTTCTATTTTAATTTCTTTAAAAAAATGTTTTTTTCTAATTTTAATTTATTTTATATAATTTATATAATAATTTCTATTTTAATGTATTTTAAAATACAAATTTATTCATCATCATTACTCCATTCTTCAGTGTCACATAATCCTTCAGCATATCATTCTAATATGCTGATTTGCTGCTCAAGAAGCATTTCTTATTATTATCAATGTTGCTCTGCTTAATATTTTTGTGGAAACTGATGCTTTTTTTTTTTTTTTTCAGAATTCCTTGATGAATACAGAGTTCAAAAGAACAGAATTTATTTAAAATATAAATATTTTCCATAAAGGCATTAAAAAATTCTTTAAATATAAAGAAAACGTACTGACCCCAAACTTCTGAATGATAGTGTATGAATGTAATGAAATGAGACCGTTATCCAGATTTGGTTGACAAATCCTTAATTTCTCACAAAGATCAAACCTTCATCTGTACTTTTGCCAACCCTTTAGAAAACCAGCTAGATCCCAACATAACATTCGAGCACTGCGGCAGCATCAAATCCATCCCATGTGCAGCTTCATGAGCAGAATCAGACTGAAAGAACCTGCCTTTGAAACTGATCTTCAGCCTATGGCAGTTAAAGATTACGGTCAATGTTTCCAGCGGTTCCAATGTCCACACAGACGGACAGAAGCCCATTAAACTCCAGTGAAAGCAGTGATTTAACATCTACAAGGCTGAGTTACATGTGCCAGCATGGAGCGGGGAAAAAATCTGGCATTTTAGACGCTCAACGGCGACTTCAAAGCTGCAGCGGAGCAACTTTATGTGAGCTCTCATATTTAAGTGACCAGATAGAGTGACAAGCCTCGCTATGTTCAAACCTCTCATAAACCTTTAACATCTATTAGCTCCTCAGGCCCAGTGAACTGTGGTGCGCTTTCGTTCTTACCAAATCCTTGGCGTCCTGAAGAGAGTCTTCGGCCTCAGAGAAACTGAAACCAGCCACAGTGATGAACTGACTCACAACAGACACAAACTTATCGCCGTAGATCTGATTCTGGCTCCTCTGGTACTCCAGCTCCTGTTGAGAGAGACGCACAGAATTAAATAATAAATAGGAAATAGGAAAAAGTGCATTTCATTCAGAGGAATCTCAAGCACTCAAGAAAACACCTTAGAAACCTAGCAAGGGCTTCAAACTTCAAATCTCAAAGTTCTTTCTAGTTTTCATGTGTTGTAACCGTAAATAATGTTTTAGCCAATGATACTATTGTATAAATAGATACATTTGCTACACTGGATGACCTCACAAGCTGTAGAGCTTGTTGTAATTGTAGACAAAATGAGAGAATGTCGCTTACCGTCTCCACGCTTTTTAGGCCAGCGCGCAGATTGTTAATGTCTTTCTCCAGTTCAGTCATGCTGGGAAAAAAGGAAGAAAAATAAGTTTGGAGAGAGAGATAATGAGAGATAATGTTTCACTGGACAATTTGCAGACCCTTTAATCTCATTTCGAATGGCTGAGGAATGAATCACATCAAACAGTATCTTCACACAGTGACTATGGTTTTGCCAAATAGGACATGTTCCTGGATCAACAACTTTTGTTGGTGCTGGAACAACTAACCCCATCCCAAACTATAAACTACCGCTAAAAATGAGAGGCTGAAACTGTTCAGGCATCTGATTGGTTGTTAAAGGAATATTCCAGGGTTCAATACAAAGTTGGGTTTTAAGTATTTTATGCTCGCAGAGATATATTTATATGAACAAAAATAAAAACTGTAATATTGTGAAATATGTAGTTTTAATACATTTTAAAATAGAATTATTCCTGTGATGCAAAACTGAATTTTCAGCATCATTACTCCAGTGTCACATGATCTTTCAGAAATCATTCTAACATGCTGCTCAAGAAACATTTCTTGTCGTGCTGCTTTATATTTTTGTGAAAACTAAGACACATTTCTTACAGGATCCTAACGTTATAAATACTTTACTGCCACTTGTGATCAATTTAATGTGTCCTTGCTGAATAAAAGTATTAATTTCTTTAAAAAAAACAAGTTGAAGCATTTGTGGTATAACGCCGATTACCACAAAAATAATTACGTGAAGCCTATGATTTTATAAAAGCACTTACATTAATTCTTCTCCTAAAACCTGTGTATTCTTTGAGCTTTAAAGCTGTTTAAATCATATTTTTACTGTTGCTTTTGGGTTTAAGGCATTCCATTACCATACAGAAAAGGTCAGTAAGTGAGTTTTTCATATTAAAATTATGCTAACATTGCATATTATTTATGTCATTTGTTGCTGTACTGTCGAGACTGGCCCTTTTCACTTCCATTTTAAGTGCTACACTATTTTAGCAAAACGAGGGACAAGTGGAAATTAATTTGTATGCTAATCAACATTTTTGTCATTTTTCAAAGTTTTGTCGATTAAGCTTATACTAAACCCAGAACACTCCTTTAAAAGTGTTGTTCCTACATTTTTTCCTATTAACTTGCACTCTTTTTGGAGACACAGAAACTCTTAAGTGAGTGTAATAGTGAGACTTTGTCGCATACTTGACTTTGGCTGCTTCTGGCACGTTGCGCAGATCCTCATGAATCAGGCTGACTTTCGGGTACTTCTGCTCAAGAATGGTAATCAGGTAGTGCAGCAGAGTGACGTTCCTATTGAGAAACACACAGCTTGTGTAACTGCATGGCTGGTAGGACTTTAATATACAGAACTTGCTCAATCAGAAGCCCTGTCTTACTTGTCGATGCTGGACTTGGTGTCAGCGATCTTGTTGAGAGAGGACACTTTGAAGCCATAGGCATTGCCCCTCTGGCCTTTGTTCATGTAGTTACCGAAGGCCAGCACCACCTCCAGAAGCTGTCGAAGATTCTTGCTCTGAAGAACCTCCTTAGAGGCTTTACTGAGAGCTGAGGGAGAAAATTAGCATTTTTAATATTACACCTACACCTTGCATAACCTGTGTGTATATGCTTAATTTCACACAAGTCTAGTAGAGAACACAACTGTATACGAATTTACCTTCCACTTTCGGCTTGATTTCTGCTATTCTTTCTGCAAACTTCTTTTTGAAGTAAAGAGACTGAAGTCTTTGCTGGTAGTGGTTGATTCTGTGGTTTAAAAAGAGAATTGAAATAGAACACCACAAGTTATATGATAATATTCCATTAACATTTCCAGACAAAAGTCTGGATACAGCTGAATTAAAGTTTCTTGTGACTATAAAACCTAAAGGTTTCTGCTTAAATTAAATTTGTTTTGGTGGTGAATACAAATGGTCTAAATTCAAATTTCTAGTGCTAATGTTTTGATTCATTTAACATTAACATTATTTTGAATGACTTTCATGTTAAAAATAGTTCAAATAAAGTGCAAATGTGTCCAAAGGAAACCTCTTGATCTAAAGGCTTCTGCTTAAATGTTTAAAATGAATTTTGCTGACAAATATAAAGTGTATACATTTTTATTGCTCCTGCTAAATAATCAATAAACATTAGTATTTCTGTTATTTCTTAGTTTTGAAGACTGTACTTTTATTATGGAAAATAGTCAAAATAAGGAATAAATGTGTCCAAACAATTGACTGGTAGTTTATATCAAATTATATTTCATATAAAATATAAAGCATAATAAAGTACAATAAATACTGGGTTTACTCCGTTTACTAACAAGGGGTGTACCCATAATGCATTGCTAGAAAACATCTGAAACATTAACAGCCAAATATTCATCTGTGGCTTTTCATTGCTCTGTTAAAGCATGCCTGTTCATGAGACATGGGTCCTGTTTGCCGTATTAAAATAATAATAAAAAATAGTCTAATAACACCTGCAACTTGTTTATTTTTTTATCAATAAATGGAGCCGCCCATTCTTCATGGCTTTTACATTTATGTCCTTGTGGGCTGACATTCTACAGAGATTAATGACAATGCACAATGAAGAGGTCAAAAAATTTCCAGCCCTGTTTCAGCCAATTTCAGGCTTTATGCCAAACTGAGGAAACTGCATTTGGTAACTAACGTCAAAGATTATTATAGCATGAAACTAAACAGACCAAGATAAGAACGTCATCCTGTAAAACCGTTTATTTTCCACATACTGACCTCTACACCACCTTTAGCTTTGTGCAGAAACACCATTTAGTAGATACTGTGTGTTTTGATGGCTCTGTCCAGTCTGATGAACATAGTTATCTCTATTTATTATGTCTCAAACTAAGTGGCTTTTTCATGACCTAAATTGATGGTTACCTGCTCATCTCATAAAGGAAGCGATCTGCCTTCGCCATCCGCTCCAACTCATGTTTGTGTTCCTCCAGAAGGTCCACGTCACTTTTTTCTGGCACGAACTTCAACAGCTGCAGGGGAAGAAAGGAAGCATACTAATGACTAAATTGGGCCAACCAATCAGAAATCATTTTGAAAGAAAAGTCTTAAAAAGGTACAGTACCAAAACAGCCTGTTTGTTCATAAAATAAAATTAGAGACGAAATTAACCTTTTAAGTGATTTGAATGCAATGTGGCCCCATTAATGGAACACACATCCTCATCACACTACAATAACTAACTGTTTGATTAAACTGTTTGATACTGTTAAGATTAAAACAAGGAGTTATAAAACCTGATTGCCATTATATTGCTTTTCAAGTTCATTTGGAAAATGTTGCAAACATTTACGTGCTGCTCTTATTTGGTGATTTGCTTTAAAGTTTAAACAGGGCGAGGTATACAAAGCTGCATTTTATTACCGGTATAGCTACATGGCTAGATCAGGTTTTAATTAAACTACAAAAAGCCACATTAATGTGCTTCACTCGCAGGATACACACAACTGACTTTATTCAGACACGTGAAAAGCTGGTACAATATTAAAAGGCTTCGGTATGTTTAATATTTTTACAAATTACAGCAAATCAGACAGAATGGCAAAAATGCAAGGATGATATAGTGTCTTGCCAAAATTGCTTCTGTAAAACAATAATTGCATGCTGGCTAGGACTGTCAGGTTTATGTAATTAAACTTGCAGCCTGTGCAGACGCTATATCAGCTAATCACAGTTCTGACATGTTTGACGTCAATCCACTGCAGTAAAACAGGTTTGTTTTGGACATAAGCCACCTTGAGTTATGAGTTAAAGTGTGAGCTAAATGATTGAGTATGTGGTGATGCATCTCACCTGCTCCAGCATATCCTTAGGTAGGTCTTCCTGCTCATCCATGGTCAGCATGGCTCTCTTGATCTCCTCATTTGAGAGTTTTAACCTGCAATAAGACAATTTGAGCGAATCAGTGCATGTGGTTTCCTCATTTTTGAGTGAACCATACAAAGACATAATCTGGTCATATTTCCATATCGCTTTTCTTTTGAATTTGGGGGGATATGACAGTTTCCTTGAGATTCCCCTTTTTGACATCTAATACTTCACCAAAAAACAAACTAAACAACACCACACACACACAAAAAGACAGACAGACAGACATCAAAACAAATAAAGTAAATTAAATAAATAAATACAGTAAATAAAATAAACAAAGTGAATAAAATAAATAAAGTAAATAAATACATGCATACATACATAAACTAAAAAGGCCAAACAAATAAAAGAAATAAATATATACATCAATAAATATAAAAATATACACCAATATAAATATATATATAAATATAATTATATACACCAATAAACAAACAAATGAATTAATTAATCAATCAAATAAATATAAACAAATAAAATTATACATAATAAAACAAAAAAACAAATGCAGTATGCACAAAAAAAAACAATGTTCTGAAATAACTGAACTAATGTTTCTTGGTGCAGTAAATGTTTAAAATTGCTGAATTCCAGGTTTTATTAACATCTGTACATTTTAATCAAACACATAAAGTGAGCTTATGGGAGAGATCACAGGCGTCTCTGTTTATGGCCGCTGCTATGGCGACTTGTGATGCAGCAGAAAAAAATCCTGGCTAGGATCATCTTATGAATAAAACGCTTGGCTGCAATTGTGTTTTAAACACATCGTCAACCGTCAACAAAATGGCTTAAGTAAACAAAGAATTTTTCTATAGTGAGTCATGCAGGAAGGTTTATTACTGTGAATGAATCTTAAATGGTCAAAGATGGTGGCTGTGGGTTCCTAATTTACTGACTCACTTGGAAAGAAGAATGTTGCAGTTTTGTGCACGCCGTCCGTCGATGACAGACAATTCTCTGACCTTTTTAGAAGTGACGGTGTCATCCTCTGATTCTTTCTGCAAAGAATAGAATGCATTGAAGGTCAATATCACACTGAAATGAAGAGCAGAATACTAAGACAGCAAGCTAGTGATGATTTCACACTTGAGGGTTTTAGTGCGAATCGGTCAAAAAGTTTTGAGTGCTTGTCAGGTGTGACACTTAGAGACTAAAAGGTTTGCAAACATAGTGTGGTTCAGAACACCATAACAGTCTAAAAGCAGAACCATAGTGATTAGATACAATTAAATGCAGGTTTGGACTCGAAAACAACAAGAAACCTGCTGTCTCAAAAGTACAAGCCAAACAGAGTAATTTTTCAAACACAGGACAACATGCTCATGACACAACCAGTCATCCACAACAACTGAGGATGAAAACAGTCATCTCTTCCTCTTTAGTGCCAGCTGGGGAGCAGACAGCAAGAAATTGCGTGTTTAGACAATGGCACGTCGGGTTTTATTTTGAGGAGGAAGAGAGTGAAAGGGAATGTGTCCAAAAACAGGGGGATATTTGTTTTTTAGTTTGTGGAAATCTGTCTCCTTCACTGTTGCATAAACTCCAGATGCATGCAAAACCAACTGCGTGCCTCATAACCAACTTGGCTAATTACGAACAGAGACATCTTGAAATGCTGGCCGATAAACTGAAATAGGTCTTTTGGTTCATTGCGTTTTAAACTATGCTACAACAGGCAACAATTTAGTGATTATCTGCATAAAGAATGCACTTAACATTACATAAAAAGTACTATGCAATAGATGGTACTTTGATACCAAATTACTTACTGATTACAATATTTATATATGGTATTTGGGTATATCTCACAAAAATGCAAGAAAATGTCATTTCAAAACCAAAATAAGAAATTATATTTTGAAAGAATAGAACATATCTAAAAAATGATCAAGATTAATCATTTTTTTACATTGTGACATTTTTAATTACATTTAAGCACAGACAGTTTAAAGCAAAAACTCTTTTTAATCTAATCTATCAAAAATTATTTTAAAATGATTTTAATGGTGATTCTGGGGTATCTGTAAGATTCAACCATTTAAATGTCACTACAACAAAGTACTTCAAAGAATACCATGTAGCTACTAGGGATGCGCGCTACGACTAATTTGACAGTCGTTTAAACGGAAGTTTTGTATCCGACTAGTCGACTAGTCTAAAAGCTAGAAACCCCCCAAAAATGGCAAAAAAAAAAAAAAAAAAAAAAATCACACTGTCAAATCCCTCAATGAAATCTGCTAAAAATAGGTCACGATTATGCAATATGCTTGCCTCACGTTATCGTCATTTAATTTTAGGCAGTCGTTAAAAAGAAAACAAGGAAGAGCATACACTCAACATAAACCAGTGCATAGCTTATTTATTCAGATCAGCTGGAGTAATGCAGAAATGGAAAATAGACTGACAGAATTCTTCATTTTCATATAACGTTAGCCAACATATTAAAACACAAGTCAAAAACAATGGTAAAGTTTATCAAGGAATAGCATTAAAACGGCTTTTAAAAAATGTACTTCATGTTGGCTATATTGTCTAAAAACAAAACAATGCTCGTTTTACTTACTTACTCGCGCTCGGCAGGAACTGAAGTCACAGGCACACAGAGAGATAACTACAAGCAAGCAGACAGTTTCGAAAAGAGCCTGGAAATCCTGCACCACCACTGAAGTGGGTCTCAGAGGAATAGATGGCGCGGATGGGATCGCGGACCGCAGCGGCGGGTTGTAGTGTATGACATTGACATTGCTGGCTTTGGCTAGCCTCCAAGCTAACGCATACGTGCCTGTATTGAATATGATTACGCATCGCTCCAGTAGAGTTGTTGTAAGCCAATTTGACATTACACCGTTTACACAAAACTTTTCCGTTTCCTTCTAATTCAAAATAATCCCACACCTTGCTGGTTCTTCGCTGGTCATTTCGAGCTCGCTGCAACTGACGAGAAGAAAAGGCATGCAAGGTCTGAGGTAAAAATGTAGTTTCCGCCCAGATACGCTTTTAAAAATATTTATATATTTAAATATTTTGATATTTATTATTTTTCAAAAGTTTGATTTTAGCTTGTTGTTAAAATGTTTTAAATGTAACGTTAAAATTATGGTAATTTATTTTCTTTCGTGTAATCGACTACTGACTTCAGTGTCGACTAGCAGGAGCTGTACCGTTTAGTCGACTAGACTCGCACATCCCTAGTAGCTACATGTCCGAAAAGCATGGCATTACATTGGTATCATCACCAAACTAAAGAGTCAGGTCCGAAGACCACTTACCTGTCTAAAGATATTCAACAGAGAGTCCTTTATGGCAAGTGAGAAGCAGGAAAGTGTTCGTTAGATCAGGAAATATATAAAAGGGCAGGAGTCAACATCATGCAGAAAAAAAGGGTGATACAATACAGAGGGATGGACAGAAACTGCCTGACACTGCAGTATTTCTCATAGAATGCATTTGGAACAATGTGTGAGACGTTTATAATGAAGGAGCAACGTGTAAGGATTCTCATCATTCCTTTATGTCACTGATGAGTTACCTGCTGTCTCTGGTAAGCAGAGAATGTTTTCTCAACATCCTCCAAGTCCAATTGTTTGAAAACGTTGAGGTCGTCCAGATCCAGCCACACAGTCCCTTCCAGTTTATTCTGCGATACAGAGATGAATAGTGAATAAACTATATCTAATAAAATTAAACAAAATAGAATAAAATGAATACATTTAAATAATAATTTTTTAATTAATGAATAAATTAGAATTAAATAGTTTAATTACAATTAATAAGAATATATATTTTTTAAAAGATATAAATAAACACATTTCACACACACTGCAGTGTCGTAGTATTAAACTGTTATTTTTTTAATAGATTGTTTCAATCAATTGTTTCGATTCGAATTATAAACTTTATGTACTCACTTCACTGATTTTGGTCCAGTTGAAAGACTTGAGTGGATTGGACGGCTGAGGGATGTTCTTTTTCTTAAGCGTGGAGCCCAGAAGTCCTCCAAGGGGAGGAGGAGCACCAAAGCCGGGCAGGCCTGGTGGAGGTGGTGGTCCGCCGGGGGGAGGGGGTGGTGGCGGCGGTGCTCCACCTGGAGGTGGAGGAGGAGGAATGCTAGCCAGACCAGGTGGTGGAGGTGGGATGCTACCAGGGGCCAATGGGACGAGTGGGGGGCCTCCTGGGATATTTGTCCTCTAAAAATACAAGACACAATAGGAATGTGAAGCAAAAGTGTTGAGAGGTTTTGAATATGAAGAAAAACAATACAAAACCACATTTCAGTCTGATCCAAAACCCTGTTGACAATGCATTTTTAGGCCCTGCTGAAAAAGCGTTCCCAGACTCTAGTCTAGACATTAGGCTATTTCAGTTATGCTGCCACAAACAAGCAAGCACTACTGGAACTACCAAGATTATTCTGGATATGATATATATACTGTGTGTGTATATATATATATATATATATATATATATATATATGCGCAACTATATTTTATTCAGAACCAAAATGTATGAAAAAACTGTTCAAACTAATTAGAAATCAACTATTTCACACCAGTTTAAAAAAATTAATAAAATCAAGCCATTCTATAGTGGTTTTCTGGTCTTAGTTGGTTTAAAATGGTCTAATTTCCCAAACTGGCCAAGCTAGGGTTCAGCTGGATTATTTGGTCTTCTTTCACACCAGATCAGCCTAACTAGAAGCCAAAACAGGCCAGAAAACCATCGTAGGCTGGTTTAAGCAGGGTTTTGTTTTTTGTTTTGTTTTTTTCAGCAAGAAGCTGAGTGCTCGTTCCAGTTCAAACTCTTACGAGTTTCCATTTCAGTTAGGTTGCTGTAGAGAGAAAACAATTCACTGAGTTTTGAAAGAGGCACATTGTGCGTATGTAACATACATTACTCATCTCATGTAGCCGGGCAGAAAGGTCAGCAGCTTGCTGCTTAACAAGCTTATGTTCGCTGCTTTCCTTCTCCAGCTTCTCTTTCATCTTATTGAGAGTTTGCATCATTTCTTCCTTCTCTTGGGCTTTTGCATCACACTCCCTTTCTTTCTTCTCCAGCTTCTGCTGAAGTTCATTATGTTCTATGATTCAAGCCAGAGAAAACAAAGAAAAAAAGTTTAAATCAAAATGCACAAACGCTTTAGTATTTGACAACATCAGCAATGTCATCGCTGATTCCCATGCAGATGAAGGCACATGTAAACGCATTCAAGGCCTCCTGAGGGTAAACAGTCACTTAAATCAATATTCGGCTCATAGAAGGATCATGTACCTTTTCTCATTTTTTCCGCTTGCTCTTTCCATTGTTTCACCTCGTTCTCGTTTACCAGCCTGTAAAAGCAAACAAGAGAACAGTATTGGGCACTTCTGAATGGTAAAAGCGATAGTTCACATAAAAATGAAAATCTTGTCATCAATAACTCACAAACCCATATGAAAAGGAGAAATTTTCTCTTTTCTTTTTTCAACACGAGACAGCAAAAGATCACAATTTTCATTTTTGGGTGAACTATCATTTTCGATGTGTCCCTAAACCACAAAACTTGGCATTCATAATTCATAAAAAGCACAAAGATGACATATTAGTTGGGTAGGACCAGCAGGAAACCAAGGAACCTCGGTGCAAAATGTTAAGCGATCAGAGATGCCCCTTAAAATGGGAGTCAAACTTCAACTCAGTAACATTTGATCAAACCACCAAATGTTTTCCATATGCATTCTGCATATTTGTTTTTATTTGACTGAAACTGTCCCAGACCGTCTCTCAGCTTTCGACTTGTTTGAACTAGAGTGAAGTTGTGTCTCACTTCTAATTAATCCCATGCAGAAAGATGACACAAAGATGTGTTTATTTTAACTCTTGTACCACCAAAAGGAAGCAACAGTTCTGCGACTGTCCTGTTCAATCATATTCTGGATGGGGCTTGATTTATAAACATCAAGCAACAAAATCTGAGGTCTGGCGCTTTCCTAAAATGTGATTAGATACAGGTGAATGGTTACTTGTTTAAAATGACTTTGGGTCTGGATTATGGATTTGGGATTATATTTTTCTGAGCTAAACTACTTAAATCAAAAAATTATATGACAGGCACTTTTGGAGAGTATTAAAAACTCAGGCTATTAATAAATGAGAAATAATGCGGACACCAGGGTACAGTTTTGTTATATGTAAAGACACTTATCTCTCACTCACATTCGCACTACGTTCTTCACGTCGAAGTTCTCAAGGGGAGCCACATCGGGGTCATGACCCTTGTCATTCTGTAGGACAATCTGCTGGACAATTCGGTCGAGAAGAAGCCAATACTGCACAGTATTTCCATTTCTTTTGTCTGAGCAAAGAGAAGAGATGATGGTCAACACTTCCAAGCAGACTACACAATGTTTACTATAGTGACTGATATAATGCATATATACTGCATACACTACCATTCAAAGTTTTGGGGTCTGCAAGAATTTTTATTTATTTTTTTTTTTTGCATTTGAAATAAGTCTCTTACATTCACCAAAGCTGCATTTATTTGATCAAAAATACAGTAAAAACAGCAGTACTGTGAAATATTATTACAATATAAAATAACTAACTTCTATTTTAGTATATTGTAAAACGTAATATATTTTTATAATGCTAAAGCTGAATTTTAGTGTCACACGATACTTCAGAAATCATTCTAATATGCTGATTTGGTGCTCAAAAATATTTCCTTTTTTTAACAGTTCTGCTGCTTAATATCTTTGTGGAAACTGATTTTTTTTTTTTCAGGATTCTTTAATGAACAGAGAAGAACAGCATTTATTTGAAATATAAATCTTTTGTATAAATGTCTTTACTGTGTCTTTGTCTTTGCTGAATAAAAGTATAAATTCCTTAAAATATAACAAATAATAATAAAAAAATATCTTACTGACCCCAAACTTTCAAATGGTAATGTACAATGAAATTCAATGCTGACTAAAAAACAATTACTTTTTCCATTAAAAAAATAAATAAATAAAAATAAAAAAACATTGTCCATGTCCAAAACACATGGTATTATTATAGGCTCATGTTCAAAACTATATACCATGGAATTATTTTGTATTCTTTAGTGGCACTAGTTATGATGCGGTAATATGATGTCTGTTTGTTTACACTGTTATGGAGGGGTCAGGGGAAGTGACATTACTCACAAGGCATATGAAGACAGTGCTGTAAGACGGACATAAAGTGTGGGAAGGCGTCCGTATGGTTTATCCTCTTCCGGATGAGGTCAAACACCTGAGTAGCACTTTTAGTGTCTATATGAACCTGACCCAAACAAAGAGACAATGAAATTACGATTGAAAAAAAGCGCCTGTATTTAGAATGAATACAAATTAAGACAGCAAGCATACATTTTCAAACCGCTTAGCGAGGGCTAATTCATCTTCATTTCGTAGCATCTCAAAGAATTCCAAATGCCTGAAGAGTAAAAAAAAAACGACAGCATGTTAAGCTCAACAAAACCCAGCCAAGTACTTGAGGATGATGTGTCTCAAAATACAGCACTTACCGATCTAACGTGGAGTTTTCATGGGACCGTAATTTATCAATCACTGGTTGGATGCCCAGCATTAGAAATTCATACCGCAAATGAATTCTGAACTCCAAACTGGTCTGTAAATGAAACGTTGGAAGTCATGGAGAAACTCTTGGATGATTTGAATCTAATGAGATGCAGATGTAGAGAAAGTAGCGCTTACCTCCCCTGCTCCTTGACTGAGGACCGCGTTGATGAAGGACATGATTGCCGTCTTGAGGTTCACCTCATCTCTGTAGCGGCCTGTACTCTTGTCCAAGTCAGTTAGAAGGGTCTGTGTGAAAACCGAGAAGATGGGGAGAAAGAATGAGAACAACAAAGGCGAAAGACCTCTTAATATTTCATTCATAAGTCTCAATGGCCTTATTTGTGAAACAAAAGCAGAATGAATTTCTGTGTAAATCGTTGCATTCATTTCAAAGGAACAATTTATGAACAACTGGTTTTATGAATGATTTATGTTTAAAGAATGAGGCCCAGTGAGGGAAACCACCAACTCTCGATTTTTCCACCCACCTGAAATCGCGTCCGTTCGCAGGCGAACTTCTGATAGTGCAACATGGCTTCCAGGATTTTCTTGTGTCCTCCGGGCACCAAGCAAACAGCACCCATGATCTCCAGAACGGCCACTTTGGTCTTGATGTTCTCAGTGGCCAAACTCTGAGCGATGATGTTGATGCTTTCTGAATGTGCGAGCACATGGGCACGTCCCTGAGAGTTGTTCATCAGGGCTTTAATACAGCCGATCAGCGAGGTGTGGATCTGAGATTCGGTAGTCTCGTAGTCCATCGTTTTCAGGAAGTTCAAGATGCACGTCAGTCCATCGAGGTCTATGAAGCGTGTCACAAACCTAGAGGAGCACCACAGAGGTCAGGCCAAGCAGATGAAAACACATTTTCGACTCAGGAAAGAGAACACATGGAAAATTTAAACTTAATGTCCTAAATTTTAAGTGCAATTTCTGCTGTAGCTTCAGAGACGGTTGCATGAGAAAAGTTGCTGAGGCCTTTACCACCATGATGGAGGGCCAAGCAAAATGAAGTCACTGGCCCTGTAAATGATCTCTGGGGGACAGCGATACAAATTCTTAATCATTTTAGCAGCTGTCACAGTGCCTTTAAAAGCACATGTTATTTTACTAAACTAGGAATTAACCTAAATAATTCAATAAAATATGCTCAAACGTTGTCCAAGTTGTTTCAATTTTCAATTTTACTATTGGGATGACAAATATTTTACATTTGTAGTGCTGAAGCATTTTCATACAAATACGCTAATCACCAGAATTACCAGAAGTTAATTGAATATTTTGTGCGAAAACTGAAGAAAAAAAAAAGAAAAGGAAAAAGATAATTGAATAGTGAAAAAACAAAGAAATGAACGACTATTAATGAAAATTAATGTTTTTCGATTTTTTCCCTACTGATTTTGGTGTGATATCAAAATTTTTTGTGAGATGCACTTCATATTATTATGCAAAGAGCATAAACGAATCAGTCTCAGCACAAGAGGAAGAGAGCAATAGATCTAATACCCTGCAAAGTAGTGTTGGGCGATATGCTCAATTTTCATATCGTCCTATCATCAGCCTGTGAGATCGCCGATACAATCAGTTAATCAGTGAATCTACACTGTACGATGCATAAATCTCTTATACTTCGCACATACATCTGCGCTTTGTTGTTTATGATGAGAGAACTCGCGAGTCAGAATTCAGCCAGCGTGCACTGATCAACGGTACTCCGCTGTTCCAGCGATGGCTCATCTGAACGCCTCTGATTGGCCATTGCATTCATAAACTCAGCATAATCGTGTGATTGGTTATAATAATGTGCAACACTGTAAAAACGCAGAAAAATAAATATAATGCAACAAATAAGCCCTAATATTAATTAGATAGAATTACTAGCCTGATAATAATAATAATAAAAATAATTATTATTATTATCGTCTTGCTATTGTCAAAGGCGTCATCCACAGGCAATATCTCTGACTATCGTCGATACACGATACAATCATCTATCGGCACAACCCTACTGCAAAGACAAAGTACTGTATGCACTTAATGCAATTTAATGAAGCACTTAGTGAAAGAGAGATGCTCCATTTCCACACAGCCATGTGTAAGGCAATGTGCTTAATCAGAGTAATTAAAAAGAATTACACTGTCATGCAATGACCCATAGAGTGTGTGTATTTGTGTGTGTGTGTGTGTGTGTGTGTGTGTGTGTGTTAAAGGCAGTACCTCATTGGCTGTGTGCGGAGAGCAGTTTTCAAGCTCTCTATGGTCTTATTCCTCTCCTCCTCATCCTCCTTCTCTAGGGCCAGCAGGGACTTCCTCTGGTGGTGATATTTAACAGAGAGAAATAATTAATGGACTGTCCAAAGTTTGTCAGGTAAGAGATTTGTTAAATTATCTATGAAAAACTGAAGGAAAATCTCCACAAAAAAAGTTTTAACTGTAATACAAAAGGAAAAATGTGCTATAACATGTGAATGAATTTATAGCTTCACCAATTATCTGAGCATCAGCGCTCTTTGCGCTATGAAATATTTATAGTTGTTTACCACTCGATAAACACCTACATCCCCAACAACTTCCTTAAGGGCAACATATGTGAGTTTAATGACTCCCTCTTGACTAAGAGACTTTTATCTCCTCAGGGCATGGACGGAAATGAGTGTGGTCAGGGAAGTGTTCATTATTTGCTGTCTAGTTTGTTAGTCATACTTACAGCAGCCATAGAATTGATCTGATCGATGTAGAATTCAGGCCAGCTGGTCGCCCCCTTATTCTCTTCCTGTTCCTATAAAAAAAAAACTAAAGCTTAGCCTGGATACTGAAATCATATAAACACACATTTATATAAACATAGATAGAAATTTTCAACTTAAAAATAAATAAGAATAATTATACATACACACACACACACACACACACACACACACACACATATATATACAAACACTAATTATTCTAAAACAATGATTATACAGCACAATATGTTTGGATAGATAGGTAAATAGACAGAATGGCAGATAGAATGATAGATAGAAAGAACAATGGAATGATAGATGGACAAAGAATGATACAGCAATAAATAGACAGAAAGAAAGAATGATAAAGAGAAGAACAGAACAATAGATTGAACAATAGATAGACAGACAGACAGACAGACCGATAGAATGATAGAACGATATATAGACAGACAGAATGATAGAACGACAGATAGAAAGATAGAACGACAGCTATAGATAGGTAGAACGATAGATAGACAGATAGATATACATAGACAGAATGATAGACAGGCAGACAGACAGAACGATATATAGACAGACAGAACGATAGATAGAACGATAGATAGAGACAGACAGACAGAATGATAGAACGATAGATAGATAGACAGACAGAACGACAGATAGACAGACAGAACGACAGACAGAACGATAGATAGAAAGATAGATAGACAGACAGAACGACAGATAGACAGAATGACAGAACGATAGATAGACAGACAGACAGACAGAACGATAGATAGAACGATACATAGAGACAGACAGACAGAACAACAGATAGACAGACAGAATGATAGAACGATAGAGAGACAGACAGACAGAACAACAGATAGACAGACAGAATGATAGAACGATAGAGAGACAGACAGACAGAACGATAGCTAGAAACAGACAGACAGAACGACAGAGAGACAGACAGAATGATAGAATGATAGATAGATAGACAGACAGACAGACAGACAGGACGATAGATAGAACGATAGATAGACAGACAGGACGATAGATAGAACGATAGATAGACAGACAGAACGACAGACAGGACGATAGATAGATAGACAGACAGACAGACAGACAGACAGACAGACAGACAGAACGATAGACAGAACGATAGATAGATAGACAGAACGACAGATAGATAGACAGACAGAACGATAGATAGATAGAGACAGACAGACAGAACGATAGATAGAACGATAGATAGACAGAACGATAGATAGATAGATAGACAGAACGATAGATAGATAGATAGATAGATAGATAGATAGATAGATAGATAGATAGATAGATAGATAGATAGATAGATAGATAGATAGATAGATAGATAGATAGATAGATAGATAGATAGATAGATAGATAGATAGACAGATAGATAGATAGATAGACAGAACAACAGATAGACAGACAGAACGATAGATAGATAGAGACAGACAGACAGAACGATAGATAGATAGATAGATAGATAGACAGACAGACAGAACGATAGATAGAGCGATAGATAGACAGAACAACAGATAGACAGACAGACAGAACGATAGACAGAACGATAGATAGATAGACAGAACGATAGATAGATAGACAGAACGACAGATAGATAGACAGAACGACAGATAGATAGACAGAACGACAGATAGACAGACAGAACGACAGATAGACAGACAGAACGATAGATAGATAGAGACAGACAGACAGAACGATAGATAGATAGAGACAGACAGACAGAACGATAGATAGATAGATAGATAGATAGATAGATAGATAGATAGATAGATAGATAGATAGATAGATAGATAGATAGATAGATAGATAGATAGATAGATAGATAGATAGATAGATAGACAGATAGACAGAACAACAACAGATAGACAGACAGAACGATAGATAGATAGAGACAGACAGACAGAACGATAGATAGATAGATAGATAGATAGACAGACAGACAGACAGAACGATAGATAGAACGATAGATAGACAGAACAACAGATAGACAGACAGACAGAACGATAGATAGATAGATAGACAGACAGAACGACAGATAGACTATGATAGAACAATAGATAGAACAATAAAACGATAGACAAATAGAACGATAGATAGAACGATAGACAGAACGATAGAAGGATAGATAGACATGTGAGTGGATATTGAAGAGGAGGAATTAAAAAAATAAGAAGGGTTTACAAAAGATTAAGACATATTTTAATTAGAATAACAGGCAGATGAATCATTCACAACAAGAAAGTTAATTGGGTGAATTCTGATTTGAAACTGCAAGCGTCTGACACTCAAACTTCACTGTACTGTCCTCCACACCAACACAGATCTCTTTGTACTGCCAGGTTCTCAAGCACTTCCACAGCCGCAATGTGTGAGAACATAGCTTATCTAACCACTGCGATTCCCACAAAATCGCATCCAACAATCCAAAAGCACTTGTGAACTGATATGTTTTATGTGTGTGAGTGTCCACAGCTCACACCTTGCTTGAGATGCTTCTTGTTACCTGAAAACAGACACAAGGCACTGAGCTTCAGCACTACTCCACTCCTAATGTTGAGTTAAACACTCTGGCAGAGTGTTAAAAGGCTACAATTCAGTCCAAAACATGCCTTTTCCCAGAGTAACTGATTCTTTAAAGCTTTTAATACAAAGCCTGGGGTTGGGAAACAATACCACAGTGTTTTGTGCTATGCTCAAGTGTCTATAATATAGCAGCTGCTTGCTCTTTCAGGCTAAGATTGACTTGTGCTGGCCAGGGTAAGTTTGGAATTGGGAATTGGGGTTGTTTTGGGGGGTTTCACGCACCACATGAGCCGACAAGCTTCCAGGAATCTTATTTAACAAGTCCACCCATTGTTTTATAACCACAGTCTGCAATTATACAATTTAACTAAACTATTTTGGACCATAGGGGTTTAGAGATTAATAAAAATATAGCTAGAAACCAAAACGCAGGGTGAGAAACATCTCAATACGGTTATTATGAACACGAATACTTCATACCAGACATTCACATGTACTTTGGCCTCAACATCTTGACGGTAGTTTTAGCACTCATTATATTGCACGGTGCTGGTTCCACATGTTGCTCAGACCCCAAAACTCCACTGGGAGGTGATTTGATTCAGGCCTTGCAGGTGTAGTTGGCTGACACGCTGCTTTCAGTGTTTTATGGAGCTGGGATAATGCAGCACACTCGTTTTTTCTGAGACAGGTTGGGAGTAAAATAAAATAAATAAAATAAAAATAATAAAATAAAATACAGTGAAAGTTATGGAAGTTTGTTTCCACCATGGATTAAAAAATAAAAAAGGAAATTGCCAATTTTTCTCTCACAAATCTGACTTTCTTTTCTTTCACAAAATAGATCTCATAAAATTAGGACTTTTCTTCACAGAACTTAGAATTTATTCAAAATTTAAAGTTATAAACTTTTTCTCTGATTTGTGGGTGTATATCTCACAATTTCGAATTATACACTTACAATTGCAAGTTAAGCAAGCTGTAAACTCAAAATTGTGAGAAAGTCAAATCTGAGAAAAAAAAAGTTTGAATTGTGAGATATACATGGAATTGAGAGTAAAAAAAGTCAGAATTATGAGAAAGTTAGAATTGTGAGTTCATATCTCGCAATTTGGATTTTTTTCCCCTCAGAATTGCAAGATATAAACTTGCAACTGTGAGATTTAAACTCACAATTGGGAGATATAAATTACAATTCTGAGAAGAAAAGTCAGAATTCTGAGAGAGAATCACACAAATGTGAGAAAAAAGAATTGTGAAATAAGTTACCTTTTAAATTTGTTTTTATTCTGTGGTTGAAACTGGCTTCCATAGAAGTAAAATGAAACTTAGTAAAACATTTTTTGTTTTTATTATTATTTATTTGTTTCATTAAAAATATGATTTGGCAGTAGCCGTGTTTCCATTACCCCTCAAATTGCACAAATTGAAAACACGGCTAATGGAAATATGTAAATTTCGCAAAAAGTCCCATATCTCACAAAAAAAGTTTTTCCACTTAAACGAGGTGGTTATTTAGGCAATTTGAAAAAAAAAGAATATAAAAATCGCAAAACTGCAAATGGAAACAGTTTTAGTGCCACGCTCCAGTCAGCCACAAGACGAGACAAAACTAACATGACTTTTTTCTGGGGAACACAAAAGAACACAATTTGAAATCTGAACCCCATTGACTTTCACTCTATGACTAAAAATACTATTTAGTTTTTTGTATCTTATTTTGTGCTCCATGGAAGAACCAAAATCATACAGGTTTGGAGGGACATGAGGGTGAGTAAATGATGCCAGAATATTACATTTTTGAGGTGAACTATCCCTTTAAGCCAGACATAAGCTATAAAAATTTGAACTGAAATTCCATCTCTACCAGTGTATAAGCTTACAAAGCCTTGATCCATCACACAGAACATCAACATAAAGGTTTGCTTTAATATACGAATGAGAATAAAGTTCATGCCTAACATCATAATGATTGACAGTATTATTTTTTAAGTGTTTTAGAGGACAATAGGTCAGCAGCTGTAGAGCGCTCCCCTGGTGGGTCGTGACCAGGTAACTGTAGAGAAACCTCAGACCACTGCTGTGTGGTTTGCTCTTTAGTTCCACTGGCGTAAATGCCTCCTTATAAACGAGGGTTTACAGAGTGTGTCAGGGCAGCCTGGGTTCTGTTACCTCTCACTCCTCAGACCCAAATCACACGTACTGTGAAAATAAACCCTTGCACTCAACACCACTTCTCTGTCCCAAAGCCAAGCCTGTGCTAGAGCAGCAGCGTTTACATTAGGTCCTTTTTTGGATGTACAGTACGACTGTTCATACATTTAGCTGTTCAGTTTCAAACTCCACGGTCATGCCAGATGAAATGTCTCCGCAGGAAACAGAGTTGCTTTAGGAAACTGCTATGCATGGTCAATGCCAGGCTATACGTTCAAGTCTTTCAGAAAATGGAAAAGGCAACTGTGATGGGAGTCCCTGGCCAGTCCCATCTAGTGCCAATTACTTACCTTTTTCTTGCTACAGTAAATTTGCCATTTCTTCTCGGCAGGAAGGGCAAACATGGCCTCTCTATGTTTTTCTGTGAGATCCAGCTCATCCTGTGGGAGAAGGAGATGAGAGGTTTTAAAATAATGCATTCTTTGTCATTTCAAATCCAATGAACTCCAACACCAAAAACCACCAAAAAAAGGTTTAATTTGTCACATTCTAATATGGTTAAATACCTAAAATTGACACTTTAGGTTGCTTATTTGGAATATAATACTAATACAATAATAATAAAATATAATACTAACATGAATATAATATAATATAATATAATATATAGTCGTACTGAATATTTATTATATTTATGCAAATATATATAGGTATTAAATGAATACATAATTAATAAATTCCTTACAAGTTATGATTGCAGAATTGTTTAGATAGATAGATAGATAGATAGATAGATAGATAGATAGATAGATAGATAGATGATAGATAGATAGATAGATAGATAGATAGATAGATAGATAGATAGATAGATAGATAGATAGATAGATAGATAGATAGATAGATAGATAGATAGGAGAATGAAAAATGAATGAACGAATGAACGAATTAATTGCATTGACTGCACAAAAGAAAATATATAAATATATAATAATATTTGATTTTGGCAGTAACACACAGGCATCCTATCCAATCAGTTATAAGGCCTGACAAAACCAACATGACTTAAATTCTGACATCAGCCGCTGGATATCACTGACCCTCAAGCGGGGGTTAATTTCCCACAATTCTGTGTGAGATAGAGAGTCCTTGTTTCCTCACGGCAAAGAAAAGATTTAGTCATGTAAACCATCAATTAATGCCTGTACACTCCTGTGACCTCCGTGCATTCCCATGATGCAGTTCTGGCCTGAGTTGGTCATATTCAGTCCAGATGTTCGGGCACAAGTTAATTAACATCATGTGAGAGACACATACAATGAGCAGGTCCCGAGACCACTTTAACAGGCTGCATAAGGAAATAATGAGGATAAAAAGAATGAAAAAAAATACAGGAAAATCGTATAATCCAACTCGTAAGTACTCATGTGTATTTGAGCAGAGATTCCAGAGAGAGAACATCACATCCAGACACCACATCTATTGCAGAAGCAGGCAGGTCAAAATCCGATCTTGTCCAGAGCGTTCTCTCATAGTTTCTCCCTCTTTATGTCTCTGCAGGAAAAACCTGAACCTGAGATTTTGTTCTGCTATCCCTCACACTCACTAAAAGTCATTTAGATGGAAGCAGCTATCTTTCAACTTCATGATTAGGACTGCTTTCTCACCTCAAATCGACACAATCAAAAGCCTGCTAGAAGCATTTTCCTGTTAAATCAAGTCAACATGACACTGATTGATGTCTCAGTTGTGGCTCACAGCGAGTCCTCAAAGACTCGGCAGGGGACAAGCTGCGTTTGGGACGGAGTCTGGCGCATGCAAGTCATCCATGAGCCCATCTGTGCCAAATGCCTGCTGGTCACGCGCTGGTGGGCATGAGACATACAGACGTTCTCCTACTCAATGGAGTCTGCAGAGCTAATGAGGGAACACGCATTGTCTAACACTCTTTACTGGACCATTAGCAGAGAATGCTTGGATTCCCCATATTACGGAGTCCAAGACAAGCACTGATTCACTCCACAAATGGAGGAATGGTAGAGCAAAGCAGTGCTCAACTGAAGAACAAGCATTTTTCGAACTATTCCGATGGGATTATTGTGAATGAACCCACTTAACAGGCTCCATTTGTGATTTTTGGCCATGTGGGCTTGCGTGCTTATGAACTTTGTATGTTCTGTCTTAGCAAAAAATGCAATGGTGAAAACTCACAGGATACAAAGACAAGTGTTGTTTTAATAAGTTATCCTTAACATGCCCGCCAATATAATGTTTGACAAAACCAAAGACCAAATTTGACTTTCAAAGTAGCTTGTGTCCAAAGATCTATACTGTAACAAAAAAACTGTTGTTTCAACTTAAAGAAAGTGTATGTGCTGCCTTAAAATGTTAAGTTTAGTCAACTTGAAATGTTAAGTTGTACTAAGATATTGGATACTAATATATATATATATATATATATATATATATATATATATATATATAGGTGCATCTCAATCAATTAGAATATATAAATATTTAACAGGGTATAAATATTTAACACATATTTTTTAAGTTGAAACAACTATTCCTTTTACAGCAACTAGAAAGTTGAATAAAATGCATAAACCAAAAGAAAATTAGACTACAATGAGTGCTCTCTATACCCATCCACCCACCCAGCAATCTATTCCTCTACCTGCATATCCATCCATCCATTCATCCCCCTTCTATCCATCTATTCATCCATCTACCTATTCATCCATATACCTATCCATCCATTTATCATCCATCCTTCTAACCATCTACATACCCAACCATCCATTTATATACCTACCTATTTATTCATCCATCTATGTATTCATCTATCCATCTAACCATTTACATACCCATCCATCCATCCATCTGTCTAACCATCTACCTATGCACCAATCTATTCATGCATCCATTTACCTACACTTTCATCTACATAGCAGTCTATCTACTATCCATCCATCCATCATCTAACTGCTCATTCAGCCATCTATCTACAGTATCTACCCCATCCATCCATCCATCTACCTACCCATCCATCCTTCCAGTTATGAGTTTGGGAAATAAATAAAACAAAAAGAGGAAAACAAAAGAAAGAGTATGGAGGTCAAGGTACAACACATACCACCAGTTCAGTGAACATGGCATCCAGTTCCTCGGTGGGGGGCATGGGCAGGGTGGGCTCCATGGTTTGCAGTGTGAAGCTGCTGTCATGGCGGAGGCGGTAGGTGATCTCGGGATGGTCGCTCTTCTTTAGACAGCAACAGAGGAATGACAGGCCCCGCCCTCCTCGCTTACGTGGGGCCATCATGGCCAGAGGCCCAGCCAGTCAAATGTGTCTCGATTTAGCTACAACCCCCTGTGCAAGAGAAAATAAAAAGAGACAATTAGAATGGGTGACATCGAAGCTACAAATAAAAAATTAAAAAATACACACTGTTAATCATTTCGTAGTTCAGTGAAAATGTGGGAGGATATGCTGGGACAGAGCTCAATGCAAAACAACATGACAACACAACTGAAAAGCATACCGCCACCCAGGGCTATTTGCAGCCATATGTCACATGAGATGTGTGATGTATTCAAACTAAAATGTTAATGCATTAAGTACACTCCTGACTAACAGGTTACAATGGGCCACCCACTGAAGACCAGTAGCGATATGCAAAGTATCTGTACTGGTGCACAGAATCTCCCAGAAATGAATCACAATCAAGGCTTTCATTATACACTAGCACTCATAAGTTTGGGTTCATTAATTTTTTTAAAGAAATAAAAACCTTTATTCAGCAAGGATGCATTACATTGATTAAAAAAAAACAACAACAACAGTAAAAACCTTTACACTGTTACAAATAAAAAGTACTCTTTAGTGACACTACAATATACAATATATTTAGAAAAAAAGTTATTTTAAATTGGTTAAGAATTTATTCTCAAAAATGTAGAAATCTTACCATCCCCAAACTGTATTTACAACAACAAATAAGAAGTGGGATTATCAATGTGTGTTTGTGCAGTAAAACTCATAATGCCAGCACTGTATGATCTTATAACCCATTACAACACACACATAAGCCTCATAAACTCCAGCAATACACAACGGCATGATTCAACATGCAAATTATCATACAGGCAGGCAGATAAAACAGCTATAAAAAGCAATGAGCTATCACATTACATTATTAGGTTATTTTATATGCGAATCACTTTACAGAGAGAAAACAAAACCTTATTTGTAATGTGCATTACGAGTAATATCATTCAATATTTAAGTGGATCTGTATCTATAAGTGAAAGGCAACTGCAAAGGAATATTGTATTTTAATAGTGGAAAAACAGAGATGCTCTTCACAAGGACTAAGCCATACGGCTAAAGCAACAAAATTAGTAAAATCTAATATCAGAATCTGATGAACTTTTCTTTTTACTCTCAAGAGTAAACAGTTGTTTTCACAAAAACCAAAGTGTGGTGTAGTATGAAAAGATCTAGAATGGGAACCAAAAGGTTGTTGGTTTAAACACCAAAAAGGCCAATCCATGAGCTATAACCAATGTGAAAGAAGAAAGTTAAAAATGCTCAAACTGTTTCTTTACATGCAGTGAAACAAAATTAATCAAGGCATGAGAAGCTCCAAAAAGCACCATAAAGGTAATGCAGCACTGCAAGTCTTCTAAAGCCATATGATAGCTATGAAGAACAGACCAAAGTGTAAAATTTAAGCTTCTTCTGCACAACAAGATATATGGTATGTTCTTCACACAAAGCTATTGTATGGCATAAGAAGACTTGAAATATAGTGCATGAACCACCTTTATAGTGTTTTGTAATATCCTTTCTGAACTGAATTAACTTTTTAAAAACGTTGTGCACCAACATAAGGGTGAGCAAATGCTAACTAAATTTTAATTTTTTGCATGAAAAAAAACCCAGGTAATCCAAGGGACTGTCCTTGTAATCAGTTTCTCTTCATAATAAAAGCGTCTGCCAAATTACTACTTATTACTCAGCCACAACATCACTTTGTTTGATCTACATCCCCAGATGTCCCAGATTTCATAAAACAAAAGACACACACACAGATATGTCTGTCTATAGTCTTTATCCTCAGACCTCACACAATGGAACTGGCCCTGACCTCTCAAAAGACTGAACCGTGTTCATCTCCCCTTTCTCCATATTAGGAATAACGAAGAAAGTTACCGTGCCCAACTTTATCTTCATCCAGTTCTATTTTAATGAGTACACCAGCCTGAGCTCCAGTGCTAAGGCCATCACGACCCCGAAGAAGTCAAACATAAACTTCACTCTGAATTTACGATCAGACCCAGAAGCTCAAAGTGACCAGATGTTTCCCTTTAGAAGAACAGGGACATAAAGGTTTAAATGGCTTGAGGATTAGGCTGGAGTTTATAGTACGTGTGTTTGTGTAAAATCTGCTCAGTGTACTTGACCCTGCAGAGCAGGTTTATAGTGCCATCATACCCAAACACAGACTTAAACAGTGATGCCCAACATGATCTGACCTCTGAATGTTTGTCTGCAGCAAATCTGACAAAAGAAAATGCTGAAAATGAGTCCATCAATTTAAAGTTACACTTCGTTTACTTTGTAATTATACAACAATCAGAATCAAAATATAAAATGTAATTTTTGGAAGCTTTCATATCTTTTAGTTATAAGACGATGGAGAATTGACAGAAATTGTGAGGATAAAGAAGGGATGGATTAAAAAAAATTAAAAAATTACCCGAGCTGTACTCAAACTCAACAAATTTAACTAAAGAAACTAAATACATAGAAAAACAAATTTAATCGAACTGAATTTAACATAATACACAACCGTATTTAACTGCATGCTTATTTACAAAACAAATGCAATGTCACACAAGGAGTCTGTGAACACTTTGATAATTCAATTGAATCAGTGAATCATTTCTGTTGAACTGGTTCTTTGAGAGGAATCTTCAGAATGATTTGCTAAAAATCAAATGAGCCTTCTGATACTTTGAAGTCAAGAAAGGATATTCTTATTAGGATATAAGTAGTGGTCGACCGATATTGTTTTTTTGACAGCCGATGCCGATATCTTGGAAAGCAGGGTGGCCAATGGCCGATATAATTTTATTAATATTTAAGAAATTTTAAATAATTTTAAAATGGATTAAAAAATAAATGTGTAAAATAAACATAATTATACTTTAGATGACAAAGTATTTTTCACAAATAAATAAATATTTAATAAAAATATAATTAAAAAGTAAGTAAACACTGTAACCAAGTATTCTGGGATGTTTGTGTGCATTGGGAATCATATTTTTTCAATATCATATTTTACATACAGCACACAGTGAAAATGACATGAATATGACAGTGGGCAAAAGCATAAAGCGCAGCATAATTTGAAATCACGAGTTTAAGGTTTGTCGATCCTCCTGTCCGCATTTAAATCGCACGGACCGCCCGTTCTCTCACTGTGACTATTTAAATTATATAAATGCGCATTTGCTGAATGCTGAAGGCAAACGAGAAAGTATTATAATGTTTGCCTTTCTATTACTAATAATATAAAAGCAATCGTTATAATACTTTTTGTATACCTTGTTTAACAGTTTTATCCTTTGTTTAACAGTTCTATCTGATTCCAGACTTCTATCTGTATTAGACAGAACTGTTAACGCCGACAGCGAACTAGAGGGAGAATGTGAGCGCTGTGTGCTCAGGCGCTGCCGTTCTCAGTGGCGTCAAAATAAAAGTCAGAAAAGTCCCGCTTCGAATGCTTTGCCCAAACATAAAAACTTATCGGCTAATGCCGATATTTGAAAAATGCCAGATATCGGCCGATATATCGGTCGACCACTAGATATAAGTCTGCATGCGCAGTATGCATTAAAAAAGTTTTGTCAGCATTTTGTTACACTATCTATACCACATCTGATTGAAGAAATCGGCTAGATACCGGAAAAGCTACAGTAGAAAACATCTGAGAGACTGTCACACTACCAAAAAATTCAACTTTTAGTTTAGTTAATCTTCAACTCTTTTCTCAAGGAAAGTAAACTCAAAAGGTAGAACTAGGACTCACATCCAGATGAGAAAGAGAAAAAAAGAAAGGAAGGAAGGAAACAGAGAAGGAAGACAAAGAGAAAGCAAAATTGCAGAGGAAACTCTGTGTTTTTTCTGAGCGCTGAAACGAATGATTCACTCGGCCGTGTCAACAATCCGAATGTTCACACAAACACGGCCTTGTGTGATTTTTTTCCCAACACGGAAGAGAATCTCGATTCTCACACTGTAACTATTTAGCAGCGATAACCCAGCAGAGCAGACACAGCTGTTATCCTGAGCGAGGCTGGGAATTTTCTCACAACTGGATTTATATCATGGTGTGAAAATAGCTCCGGCCTGGCTAGTTGGTCCAACAATCAGTGGGCAGAGACCACACACTTCACACCATAAGAACGGATTCCACGTCTATTATTAGATCAAGTTGAAAAGAAGACAACATGAACTGCATTTTGGTTCGTTATAGGTTGCTCTTTTTTGAATTTGTACCATAAAAGCCGGATTTGTGAATGAAGATGTTCTCAACAACATTACCATTTATTCATTTAGCAGATGAGTGAATTTCACTAAAACAGGTCACATTTTTGTGAATTTTTTTTCAAGTGAATAATGCAAGTGTACAGTGTGCCAGTAAATCATTCACAAGCGGAAGATTTGAATCAATGTCCTTGTTCACAAGGTCTGATCCAAACTATGACCCACAAACACCGCTAAGCAAATATTCTCCTCATTTATTCAAACTGCATACAATGCAGGAGCTTATCTGACAAATGTCAAAATAAAAACGGGTAATCCAAATCCACATCTTGTCCAAACGAAACACTGGGATCGCCTGGGAGTTAAATAATCTTTACATCCTGGGAAACCCCTGAAATGTAAACATCTTTTAAAAAGACTAGCACAGGAAAGTTATTATTACAAAACCAACAAATGTGTGAACGTATAAAAAACCCGACAGTCTGCTCCTCATCTTTCAGCTCATATGCTCATGGGATACCACAGTCTGTACCGAGACAGGTGACTAAAATATTTACAACTAAAATAGTAAAAGAATCAGCAGCTAGCCTAAATGAAAGCAAACATGTGCTATGAACTGAGCATAACATTTTATCCCTAATAAAAAATGACATCTTTCCCGAAGCCCAAATGAAATAAGAGTCTCGCTGTGCTTGTAAAACACATAAAACAGCCAGTTTGCTTATGTATAAGCTTGTCTTTTCTGAATGGACGTCTGTTAACTGAAAAAAAACATGTTCAACAAATTTTGGCCTCTACAGCTCTGCCTTTGTTCAAGTCAATTTAATTTGACATGCATCCATGAGAGTGTTGTAGTTATTGTTAACTACAACTAAAACCATTAATAAAATGTTTTGTTAATTGAAATAAAGCTGAAATAAAATATAAAGATGAAAAACTTACTAACTAAAATAAGTAGAAGTACTAAAATTGGTCAAATATTAGTTATATCCAATAGAAATTTTAAAAAATAAAATAAAAATTCACAAAAGCACGTAAAATGACAAAATCTTACACTAAAATTAAAACGAAAACTAAAAATATAAAATTAAAAGCTTATTTAAAATATGAATAAATACTAACTATAACAGAATATTTAAAAAAAATAAAATAAATAACACTGTCCTTGAAAATAGTTAACACACTCACAGCATTAAGTACTAGTCCAGATACTCCCAGACTACTCTTCCAAAGCAATTCAGATAAATGGGGAATGGTATCAAATTCTGCAAACCTTGTACGGTCTCTATGAGAGGTCAGTCCCAGGAGACTAAAATCAAGGTCTACCCATGAGAAAACTGATATTTTGCTACAAAAAAGCATGCACGCAAGGGTTATAAGTGTATACAGAGTATAAAAGGGAATACTGACAAGCAGCACATTAAAGAAAAGTGGGAGGGAACACTTGAAGGAAGGTAAATATCAGGTAATGTGCATGTCTGTGCAGCAACTGGCATGAAAATGCCTCCATAACACTCGTCTTATGAAATATCTCTCTGTGTCATACACCAGTGGAGTTAATCCACGAGAGCCCAGCCTGCGTATCCACCCAGGTGGCCAGGCCACTTTATGCAAGCAAAGTTCGATCTTTATGAACGGCGTTATTGATCCTGGAAGCAATTCACCTTTCATGCTGGGTCATGAGTCAGTGCATTATGGGAATACATTGAAGCATGTTTACACTTCAGCACATATCAAATTAATGGTTTATCTGAACACATTAGCCACACGTAAAAATATGTAAATGTCTTTGCCCTTTTAGGGCCGGCGTCACAATTACGTCACAGTGCCGCAAAACTGGAGGTGGCCAATTCAAACCAGCACAGATTCAGCTACACAAGGAGGTTAAATATCATCTTGTTGTGATATTGGGTGCCTGAATCGATGTAGTAGAGGCTCCCATTTGAAATTTTAACGCATACCTGCTGCCACTGCTTGACAAAAAACCGACGACAGCTGTGGTTAAACGAGATAAAACGAGCGGACTGGACAGAAACGATCATCAAAAATGCTCGTGTTTGCAGCAGAACATAAGAAAAACACTTCTTATCAGAAAAGGTTCAATGAAGTATTTTCTTTTGTTGTTATGGGATTTCTTATGCATCTCACTACTATCTCGTGTTTGACAATGTATGGATGCGTGTGTAAACAACAAACTGATGATTTATATGCTTAATCATTTATAATTGTATATACATTATTATTCAAGCCACAATTAATCACAATGTAGCTGTAAAAATAGTTGCCTGCTGAAATTGAAATAAATACACACACACACACACACACACACACACACACACGTCTTCATGACTAGATAGACACGGTAAGTTTGTCTTAACTATACACGTTAGATGTGAGTCACTCAAATTAAGGGAATCCTGTCAGATCGTCCATCCTTTGAGTAAAAGCGTGTGCGGGTCGGCCAATCTGGCTTCGTCCGTTAAAGTTAACCTTTTCAAATAACAATCGCGGTGCCGGATAGTGAGTGACCTTATATATGCAGGTAAAATCGGAATTTCTCCAGTTATTGTTAAAAAAAAAAAAACAAGCTAACAGACTTCACAGCTAGCGTTAGTGAAGCGGTCAGGGGAATCTTTCTGCCTCCACCTAAACTCCGCCCAAAGAAAAATGTTTACTTACAGAAAAAGGGTCTATAGCATTTGTTTTAAAGACAAATAGTATACTTTACATTTTTACAAAAAGAAGTTTGTAAAAATATATCTTAATTAAACAATACATAAATGCTCAAAATTAATTACTTGGACACATTCTGCTTGGTCGAACGTCAATATATAATCTGACTTTATACATACTCTATAGTCACCTTGAGACCATTTGGTTAAAAGTAAAAAATGGCTCAGAAAAGTGATGTTGCTTCTAAGGAAAGCTCTAGCAGCATTTGTTTGTAGATGCCACTTGGTTTGACACTTGATATCTGATGCAATGACATTCAGACGTTTTAAATCTGATTTCACTGTACAAAAGTGACCTTTTGGGGCCACTGTACATTTTCTTTTTCTCTGAAAAGCATTTTGGCATGTTGTGAGCATCTGTAGAGCTGCATGCGGCTTATATACCAACAGTCATTCAAATCAGGACATCTGGTGACTAGAACTTGAACAATGGCAGGATGTTAATTGTTTTTATACGCTCTTACAGAAGGGTTTGATTTGCCTTAAAGTGCTGTAAAATGAAAGTTCTTATTATCCTCAATCCACATACAGATTTTAGGAGAAATAGCAACTAAACTAAAAATTTTGCCAGTCTTGCACAAAATATTGTTAATTGTGGTCATGAACACTTCCACCGCTTCAGTTCATAGAGCGCTTTGTCTTCAGTTGTCAACAAATTGTGTTGTTGGTTTTAACTGCAAACAGCTGAATGAAGACAGAATCACTATTTGCTTATCGGTCAATCGCCAATGGAATGAACAAATCTGACATGCATATCTTGCAAGCAAAGTATTCTAAAGATTATTAAAATATGTGCATTCTTCAAATACAGTACATGGAAAGACGCGCGTGCCTGTTTCAGCTTTGTATGCTTAAACTAAAGACTTGCAATCGCTTTCATTAACAGTCTCACCACATGTAGGCACCGACTAAGGAGTTTGGGCGGTTGGATTTGTAAAAGAGAGGGTTCTCAAAGAGGCACACAACTCAAGTGATGTCATGGGAAATGTACTGCTCCTGGGCAATTTGCATTTTCTTTATTTGCTGGTGCAACGGTTGTAACAGAAACAAGATATTTGAATATGTAGTCTTAAAATAATTTTAAATCGTGTAAATTTGAAATGTCAATAACTGTAAATAAAATTGTATTTAAGGCCTTCTGGGTAGTTTCATTTAACTCAACTATATGGTTGGCTTAAAATGAACCCAAAATAGGCTGTAAATTAAAAATCAGACACAATTACTAGAAGCAATTAAAAAATTAATAAGCAATAAATATTTAGTATTATTCAACGTATTAATAGATGTTCATTCATTGAACATATTTGTGATGAAGTAAATAAATGTTAATTTCCAACCTATTTTGGGTTCATTTTGAGCAAGAAATATAGTAATTTTTAAGCAATAAGTAATATTGATTAATTTAAGCAATTAATATTGAGTTAAATAAAACTACTCAAAAAGGTTGGGTTAAAAATTAACCGGTGGGTCGAAACAACCCAGTCGCTGGGTTTGTCCATATTTCACCCAGTGCTGGGTTGTTTTTAACCCAGCATTTTTTAAGCTGTAAGAAATCATATTTTAAGTTGTAAGAAAGTATAAAAATGTTTATATGTATGTATGTATTAAACATCAGCACCAGTTAAAGTAACAATATTAAGATTTCCAATGCCGAATATATATTTATCTCAATTAATTATTTAGTCATCAAGTATGTATTAAATTGATCAAAAGTGAAAGTAAAGGCATTGTTATATCAATAATAATAATAATAATAATAATAATAATAATAATAATAATAATAATAAGGGTTTTGTTTTTTAACACCGAATCAGCGTTTCTGAAGGATCATGACTGGCTGGCTGGCTGCTGAAATTCAGCTTTGCAATCAGAGAAATAAAAAACATTTTAATACTTATTAGAATAGATATTTTAAATTGTATTAATATTGCACAATATTACAAGCCCAAACTTTTGAACAGTGCATACTAATGCTAGTTGATCGCAAAGAGTACAGTGAAGGCCTGCAAAGACAGTCCAAAGATACTGCGCCTTTAAACCAAACCAACACTAATGCATACATCCCAGAGCAAACATCACTCAAGCACTGGAGCTCCATAACAACATAATTGCACAGCAATTGTGTGGGCAGATGAAGCAGGATTTTGAGGTCCCATAATGTAGCCAGCAGTCATATCTCTTCCAGGATATGACCTAAAGAGCTCTTTCCCCGGGGAAGACAACAGCACTTCAACACCAGACCTCACTGAATAATCTAATGAGCGTGTGGCTGTTAGTCTGTCTTTCTATTTCCTCTGTGACATTTTCTCCCGCAGTGAAGATTAATTTTGTACCTGTGTCATCTGCGTGGAAAAAAATCCATCATCATCAGTGCTCTGATATCAAACGCAGTCATGAAACTAACACTAAACCAACAGCTCCACAGGCTCGTGACATTGTCTGTAATTTTCTGCCTCTCTCATTAAAAGCTAATCCATAACTCTGGAAGCCTTGATCAGTGGGCCTGCAGAAGAGCGAATGGGTTTCCATTTTAGAGTTTACATAATGGAGGTCATCCAGTGCAGCTCTCAGGCCAGTCTAGGATCAACTAGAAAACAAACTCTGGCCTTTGGTCTGTCATCCAGCAGTCACAAGCCAATGTTCCTAATGGCAAGTTACAGTATTGATCCCTGCTGAACTAATCAAAGTGATTTTAAGTCTGTTATTGACATGTGCAACCACGAGATTCATCCGGCATGCAAGTAAACAAGATGGAAAAAGCTAATGAGAGCTTTTAGTAAACAAATGCTTGAAAGAAAGAGAAAACGAATGAAAGAAAGAGTTTAAAAGAGCAATCGCATTACATGTAACAACGAAATGAAATAAATGAAACAAATGAAATAAAACAAGAAGCAAAAAAACAAAAAGAAAACAGTAAAGGAAGATATTTGCAAACACAAATGAAAAAAAGTCATTAAATGTCATAAAACTTAACATGTGCATGTATGTGTGTGTGTGTGTGTGTGTGTGTGTGTGTGTGTGTGTGTGCGCTTGATTTTGATCTGATAAATTACAAAATATACTTAAGTTAAATTAAGATCAAATGCCTAAAGTAATACATTCATAAATTATCTATCAAATTAATATTTATTAATTTAAATCCATTAAATCAAAATTAAAATTAAATCACATTCAATCAAACTAATGTTTTAACTGTTTGTTGTGTAGCTGTTTCCATATATTTTGTTGTGGATTTACAAAACATAAATTTAAAAAACAAAATTATTAAATAAATGCTACCCCTTCAAATCAATATGTTTTGTATATTCAGATTTAATTATTATGGACGTTTTAACAGAGAAAGAGGTTAAGACTCTTATCTATGCATGAATAAATTCATGTAAGATAACCCAAAAATGTCCAAAAACAAGTCATGTTAATCACCCACATGTGAACATTATCTATGTTCCTGTTAAGTAAAAATAAATAGTAAGCATGTTGTGTATACTGGATGCCGCATAGCCACATTTAAGCTCAACTGGACTGTATGTGTGATCAATAACATCAGGACAGTAGCAAGGGTGTCCCACAGGAGTCACAGACCGCACCCCTCAGGGGATTCGAGCACTTAGACAAAACAAGAAAGGCAACTAGAGAGGAAAGATGCAAAAATGTTGTCCATCAGGCAGACGAGTCAAATAGTTTTTAAAACACAGACCCCTGACCCACATTAACTTCATTCCAAAGCCACATTTAAGCCCGATTCCCCAGAGTCCAGAGAACCAGTATTATCCAGCACATGCACACTGTCTGCTGTTGCCAGGCGTGTTTGTGATTCGGCAGCCTGCATTACATGTGCTAATCCCGTGGCTTCAATACTGGGGATAGCAGTCGAGCTGAGTATATAATGATTTTCCCTGAGTTCAACTGGGATTGGACGAGCAAACACCAAATCATGCATGCTGATACTGGTTATTAATTATTACTGGAGAAGGGTCATCAACGGGTATCGGCGGTTATCGGGAAGTAAACCACCATCCAAATGTCACCATGGTGGTAATCACAATGCAACACACTACTGAACAGAACAAAGATACTATCGTACACTCTTAAAAGTAAAGGTTCCAAAGGGGGGTTTTTACAGAACCATTCTGGGTTTCCAAAAGGACATTCTTAAAAGAACCATTTTTTTCTTAATGTCAAGAAGATTTGAATAATCTAAAGAACCTTCTTCCACTATAAAGAACTTGTTGTCCAAAGGAATGCTAAAGGTTGTTCATGCACTCTTAAAAATAAACGTTCTTTATTGGAATTTATGGTTCAGAACCTTTAACATCAATAGAAACGTTCCATTTAGCAAAAGGTTCTTTATAATGGAAAAATGTTCTTAAGAGTTTTAAAATGTCCTTTACACTTAGAAAAAAATGGCTCTTTTATGAACTGTTAACTGATAGGTTTAGTGGGGAAGCAAAATCTTGGTTTTTCTTTTTTTTTTTTTTTTTTGCAGTGATGCCATTAAATAATCATTTTTGGTCACCCAAAGAACCTTTCAGTTGACAGTTCATAAAAGAACCATTTTTTAGTGTTAATAACATTTTAACAATCTAAAGAACTTCTTCCCTAATAAAGAACCTCTAATGGTTTGATTGATGTTAAAGGTTCTTCATGGAACCATCAATGCTAAAAAAGAACCTTTATTTTTAAGTGCACATGGCATCGCTGTGAAAATTTTCTTTTTAAGAGGGTCAAATCAAACACGACAATAAAAAACTTTATTTTTAAGAGTGTAGCATTGAAGTAAACGTGAACATGTATACACACATAGATGTCTAAACTCTGACCTACATCCAACAAAAACGGATCAGAACATTCAAAATGGACACACATAAATCAAAAAGGACAGTAACAAATTAGATGAATAAATCATCAACAGGCTGTTTATGTATATCTGATTAAGTATGTAATTCTGTCACTAGGCACACCCACAGGAAAAATGCACACTAGTCTCATTCCATTCATAATACTTCCTCAGCTGAGGTCAGAAATTTAAGGCTGCTTCAACCTGACTCGCTTAGCTAGGGGCCTGGGATGAAAAAAAGACAAAAGCACACACACCAGTTCATCTGAGGCCAAAGGGTAAGTATGCATAAAGCTTATCGGCAGCAATCCATGTATCTTCACATGGCAACCCACACAACAAACTCTAACAGACATCCTCAAACATCAATGTTAAAGTGACTTCACATTTTGATTTCTCTAAATCAAAGACAGCATGCTAACCTCTCAGAAAGGCACGTCAAGAGCACATCATCGCGTGAAATCCAGGCAGCGAGAGCTGTGTTGATCTCAGCCCTGAACGCTGCGGTGTGGGAAGCACGCAGACCACAACGGCTCATACATCTCTCACCATCAAATCTGCTCCTGAAATAGCAGGCGAAACTCCCTCTACTCCACAAGATCAACACAAAAAAAATGAGTCTTCTTAACAGCACAGCCTCGGGTTCGGGTTTAATTCTCTACTGGATTTACAGTATAAGCAGTCTGAATATTTTAATATATGACTACAACTGTAAGCTTGAGCTCAGAGTCTGAATAAGTGCACCGTCCACACACACACAGTCAGACAGATGTTCCCGGTCTGACTGGGACAGCCCTCTTCCTGTATGCCACACCTCCTTTCTGCACTGTTCAATGGGAGGTCAATAAGAGAGATTGCATTGAGTTTGACTCCACCCACAATTACAGAGCTGACAAGTGTACAGCGACAAATAGATCTGAGATATTAGAGTGAACAAAAACAAAAAGAAAAACAATAACATGGATTACCGAAAAAATAAAAAGTAAAATAAAAAAAAAATAAAAAAATCACCAGTCTAGTATTGTGCTTGCTAAGCGTTATTTTATAAAGCTTTCTATATATATATATATATATATATATATATATATATATATATATATATATATATATATATATATATATATATATATATATATATATATATATATATATATATATATATATATATATATATATATATATATATATATATATATATATATAGTTCACACACACATACATGCATATGCATGTGTGTGAAAATAATATAAGTCTAAGTTATAATAATATAAGTTTTTATCCATTTGATCTTTCATTTAAAATGTTTTTAAAAAGTCTAACCTTTAATTGAAGTAAAAATAAATAAATAAAAAAAAAAAAATAAAAAAAAAAAAATCACATTACGAAATAAATATTTTTCTCTAGTACACAATGGTCACAATTATTGGTACCTCTAGAAATTATTATGATTAAAATATCTAATATGTTGTATTTTTTTAATCACACCAGGGTGACTAGGAACATGAAGTTGTCCACCCTTGGCTTCCTGTTTCACAGGATTATAAATATGAGGAACACAAAGGCCAAATTCCCTTAATCATCCATCACAAGGCGTAAAACCAAAGAATACATTTCTTATGTGCAGCAAAAGATTATTGAACTTTAAAAATTTAGAAAGTGGCTGTAAGAAAAGAGCTAAAGCATTAAAAATCCCCATATCCCCCATCAGGGCAATAATTAAGTTGTTCCAATCAACTAAAGATATTACAAATCTGTCTGTGTCTATCGTCCTAATGCACGGTGAGAAGGAGAGTTTGAGTGGCCAAAGACTCTCCAAGGACCACAGCTGGAGAATTGCAGAGATTAGTTGAATCTTGGGGTCAGAAAGCCTCAAAAAAAAGAAAAGAAAAAAAACAGCCCCTACATCACCACATGTTTTTCCGGCAGGGGGGTTGGGTGATTCTCGTCGCTCATCCAAAAACAGATGAGCGACGATAAGAAACTCCGGCATATTCAGTTATCAGACACGACTGGAACTTCAAATGGGACTGGCTTCTATGGTCAGATGAAACTAAAAAAATGAGCTTTTTAGCAGCAAACACTCAAGATGGGTTTGGTGAACACAGGGATAAAAAAAGCACCCCATGTGTACAATGAAATATACTGCTGTATCTTTAATGTTGTGGGCCTGTTTTTCTGCCAGAGATCCTGATATCTTGTTGGCATCATGGCATCAAGTACTCGATCAACTACCAACAGATAAAAAATTAAAAACTATCAGTCCATGCTAGAAATATTATAATGGACTGTGGTTGGATCCTCCAAAAAGACAATGATCCACAAATAAATATCAAAATCAAAACAAAAACGGGCCACTGAGAACAAAACCAAGCTTCTGCCATGGCCGTCCCAGTCCCAGACCCGAACCCTACAGAAAATGAGTGAACTAAAGAGAAGTACTACTAACAAGGAGCTGTGAATCTGAAGGATCTGGAGTGATTCTGGATGAAGGAATGATCTCTGATCTCTTGTCAGATGTTCTCCAAACTTATCAGGCATTATAGGTGAAGACTCAGAGCTGATATCTTGGAAAAAGGAGGTTGCAAAAAGTATTGAATAAAAGGATATGATTAATTGTGGCCAATGTGTATTAGAGAAAAACATTTATTTCATAATGAGATTTCTCTCCCATTTTAAATTCTTATTCTCCAATGAAAGGCTACATTTTTGTAAATTTTTTAAATAAAAGATCAAAAGGATAAATGATACAGATTTATTTTCACAATAGCCTTTGATCATATTTACCATGGGTATGAATAATTTTGAGCACAACTGTATATAATACTTTTTTTTGTTCTCACACACACACACACACACACACACACACACACACACACGTGTGTGTGTGTGTGTGTGTGCGCATTTTTGTGACAAATGAGGACATAAATTTGTATAATGACAAGGGTATGACATAGGTATTACAAGGAGAAGGTGACTTTTCAGGACATTACCCCATGTCCCCACTTTTCAAAACAATTATAAATCACAAAGAATGAAGTGTATTGAAAATCTGAAATAGCACAAAGTCTCCTGTAAGGGGTAGGGTTAGGTCTAGGGTTGGTGTAGGGCAATAGCACATACAGTTTGTACAGTTTAAAAACCATTACACCTATGGAATGTCCCCACTTTTCAAGTCAAGTCAAGTCATCTTTATTTATATAGCGCTTTTAACAATACAGATTGTGTCAAAGCACTTAACAGTATCAAATTGGAGGATAGAGTGTCAGTAATGTATAATGATATGATTAAACACTCAATTTTCAGTTAAAGGCAATTCATTACTTTTCACAAAAACAAACGTGTGTGTGTGTGTGTGTGTGTGTGTGTGTGTGTGTGTGTGTGTGTAAAATTAATTAAATTAAGTATTAGTTATACAAAGACTAATAAAAATGACAAAAGCACATTACAAAATGTCAAAAACTAAAAGAATAAAAACTGAGAATACAAGAAATAAAAGCCAAATATTAATAAATACTACAATAATAAACGTGTATTCACACATGTCTTGTTTGGTTCAATTAAATCAAATTCATGTTCATTTCCCCCTTTGGCGCGGATCTTTTGGGCACGTGTGAATACAGCAATTGCACTCAGCTAAAGAGGTGGTCTCAGTCTGCTTCCAAACGAACTCTGGTACAGAATGGATGAACCAATGAACGGATGATCCACGTGCCGTTTTATTTATAATTTCTGGTTCACTTGCAAAAAGAGCAGCGTGAAAGTGAACTGCAGCAACCAAACAAAAATCAAAAGATTGTATTTGGTCCGGACCAAAGCAATCGAACTAGCAGACTTTCCTGGTGTGATTACACCCTAAGATAAAACTGAGGCAACTATCACTTTTACTGAACTATTAATGTGATAGACATGAATAATACTTTAAATCTCACTTAGGATTTACAACTAGTAGCCATAAAATGACCAAAAAACAAAAAACACCATAACCATAAATATCTTAAAGACTTGGACAACCACCCTAGCAAGCACACAGCAATGTGCCAAAACAAATTCAGAACAACTTAGAATCCACATAGCAACACACATCATGGTGGCAAGTTTTGTGCAAACAAGCACCACATATATTCTTCTGAAAACATAAAAATGTAGTTTAAACTGTTTAAACCATTTATAAACATAATAAACTAGCTTACACTGCCAACAAAGTACAAATCCCCACAAATAAAGACGTTTTCTTTACTAGCTTTCTCTGCGTGCCTACAAATGAAGCTTGCTTTTGTTAAAGTGGGTGCAGTGAAGATAGTAAACAAGTTAAAGCAGATTTTGCAAGACTTGATTTGAAATGCTCATAATTCTGAATGCCTTCTGTCTATTAACAGTTTACAAAGCTTTGGCTTAGAAACACAACTGGAGAGGACGATTAAAAAGCTGAACAGCTGTCACAGAACATCTTTACTGCAGATATGTTAGTGATTATTTCCATTTTTTGGAAATATTTCTGACCTTCTGTAGCAAAGCACTATAAGCTCTCAGGCATGTTAGGCAAATAGGCATTTTCAGGCAAATAAATAACTCAAACGTTTTTGGTACTGATTTCAAAATCAGTATTTCAGTATTTCAAATCTGTAATGGCTTTTTTGAGTTAAAATGCACTGATTAAAGTGTGAAAAACAATCACTTCATACCAAAATGGAGCTAGGCCTGGATGAGCATGCTGTCAATATTGGTTATAGACACTGAACAGCTATTGGTTAACATTCACCAGCTGAAAAAGAAAGTTGTTTCAGAGCCTGACCAAGTTATAAAATTTGAATTAAAGATTTTTTTCTAAATAGCGTGCACTGCTAAAATAATTCAAAATAAGACCAGGAACATGTGTGACTTAGGTTGACTTAAACTGACATTCACACAGAAGATGTCTGGTCACATATTGCATCTTAAACACCGATTGATCATTCACTGATTTAACATCAGCCATGTCACTCAGCAACTGATTAATCACTAGTTAACATCACTCAAATGATCTCCATCATCCAATCATCTGTACTCACACACAGACGCACATAAAAACACGTACACAATGTCTGGTTGCATTCCTAGAGCACTCTGTTTCAGATATGAAATGCCATTATTTTCCCAGAATACTACTTGGAAGAAATAATGAAAGCCTTGGTTTCCAAGAGAAGATCAAATTTCCTGTGTTTAAAGGACACGAACCAGAGTGCATCTGGCTCTTTCCTCTTCTGTGCTGAGCACAGGTCACCGAGATCAGGTTAGGGTCATCGTCAGGAAGTGTGGGCACTGCTAATGGTGATGTATGTCTGTCGACAGCAATTATTGATCATGAACTTTGCTCTTTGCATCAGTGGAGCAGACAAATACATTCACTTCACTGCATCAGCACAACAACCGCTGCCATCTGAGGTCAGAATCTATGCCAATTTTGTTAACATTAATGTTTTTTAATAGAACAAACTATTTGTAATATCTTGGTTCTATATTGGAACATCTCTATTTACTGACTACAACTGCATTTCCTGAAGGAAACAGTAGTGTTGTCAAAGCAACAAAATATGCTCATTAATGTACTGATTGAAAAGCCACAGAGACAGTCTCTTTCTCTATCAGCTGTTTATCAACACATAACGTGGTTTTTATGCCTATGCAGTGTAGATGACATTCTGTATGAAAAAAAGATGTCGGATCAATTGCAATTCAGAATGTAATATTACTGATATCATTGTAGTGTTACATTTTGATTAAAATATTAGAATAATGGGAATGTAAATAATAAAATGATGTGGTGCAAATTCATAATTCAATATTTTTTTTAAGTATAAAATTAATTAAAAAAGAAAAAAAAAAGTTGTAAAAGTTTTTTAAACACAAATTTTGTGCATTTAAATGTACAACAAAAAGCTGATAATGATGAAACATTACGAGCTTATTATTTTTTTTAAAAAGCCAAACAAATAAATAATTTAATTCATTTAATTTAGATGATATTTTAAAATTGCCTGGTGTTTACATGCTTACTATGCAATAGGCATGGGACGATAACCGGTTTCAAGGTATACCGCGGTTTGGAAAATTCACGGTTTCAAATAGGGATGCATCGATCCGATACTCAGGATCGGTATCGGCTCCGATACGGTCATTTTCTGCAGATCGGGTATCGGTCAGAAGAGACCGATCCAAATCCGATATTGTGCGTATACTATTCTGTGTTATTGTTGAGCCCAACGAAAGGCACAAAAACATAAAGCACCATAAAATTTTCGTGCACTATATTTCAAGTGTTCTGAAGCTGTTCCATAGTTTAATCTGAGGTGCAGATGAATATTTAAGTCGTTAAATTCAAGTTCAGGTAAACTCTTCTCTCCGCTGCATCTGTCTGTCATCCTCCATTCAGCATCAAACTGCGTGTCACGTTCGGTTACTGCAGTCAAACTCTCTTCAAGAGGACACAGTAACTGAGGTTTAAAACTGTTAAAAGAAAAGGCTTAATAAACTAAAGCACAGATTTAATACACTACGCATCAATATCTTTTCCCTTTGTACTTTGAACTTTTCTATGCGGATTCGGAGGGCTGCGCAGCCTACTGGCTGTGACTCAGTGTTGATTTAAGCGCATCATTCTGCACTCGGGATGCGCATAAGCACTTTGTGCCGGTCTGTATTTGAGCCTTTCGTTTTATAATACTTTTGCACAATGAAAGATTATTAATAGTCTTTCTTGTTCTGTCCTATCTATCATATGCCGCTGCCTTCATTACTGTGCTATAGATTTAAAAGAAATGTCTTTTAATTGTATAGTATATATAAATGCATTTGTTTGTTTTTTCATGAATGTATTTTACAACAATACAAAGAGCAATGTGTACCATTTTACCAGATTTAGTCGTACACTTATTCACTTTTATTTGTAAATAAAAATGTTTCACTAGGTTTTATAAAATTATTGTGCACCCATGATTTTTCTAGAGTATCTTTTGCTGCTGAATTATTCACTAACTATAGTTTATAATAGTATTTATGTCATAGATTATGATTATATATTTTTTTCATTTGTTATTTTTCATTAAAATGAAGTTATCTATATGTAGTAGATTGTGTTTAACACAAAAGAGTGACGATCAGGTCAACACAGAGAAAGTATAGAAATTCTACATCAATTAAAAACAAACTGCGCTGGTATCGGATTGGATCGGTATCGGCAGATACTCACAATTTTCAGTATCGGATTGGATCGGTTCTGAAAAAATGGTATCGTTGCATCCCTAGTTTCAAAGCCACTAAAATTTTCCGTTATACCATTCCTGCTGTAGGCACAGTTTTTTACATGTCGTCAAAGACGGAAAGTGCAGGACTCCCTCAGTTGTGAGCAGTGAAGAGCGTAACGACTCACACGACCCCTCCCCCTCCGGTTGGTGCGAGCAGGATGATGGCCGAAGGAGGTGAATCCCCTGGAACTTTTTCCCCCCTCGAAAAAGACGAAGTCTGCCGTATGGGAATTTTTCGGGTAACGTAGAGTAATGTTCCGTACACAACAACGTTCCATACAGATGACATACCTAGGTCGTACACAAACTATATATCTGTGTCGTCTTCATTTCACCCTCGAACAAGACAGAGACCCATTCGCCGGTTGTTTCAGTGTTGAAATAAATACTATTTGGCTTGCTACCGAGGCAGATAACATGGCTAATTAACTAGCTAACATCAACTAGTTTCCTCCCTCACATTACTTCACAGAGCGGGGAATAGCAGACTAAAGTACTGCGTTTCTGCAATTTTGTACAATAATTAAATTTAGCTGGTATCACATCTATAATTTTAAAGGGGTGGTTTACTGCTTTTTTTCTTTGCTTGATTGTGTTTATGGGGTGCAATATAACATGTCTTCGTGTTTCGTTTGTTAAAAAACGCCTTATTTTTCATATATTTCACCTTTATTGTAAGCCGCTTTCTCCTCTGTCATTTGAACGACCGGTTGACTTCCTGATTCTCTGAAACCACTCCCTCAGAAACAGGCAATCGGCTCAGATTGGTTAGTTGGGCCGGTGTGTTGTGATTGGCTAAACTGCGTACTGCACATTGTCCGGAAACTTCACGCCCATCACCTTCACGGGCGACAGTTGCATGTGCTGCGGTCAAATGTAAATAATGGTGTCAATATTGCCGTATCAGTTTCAGCCAGAATCAGACCCAGAAAGCGGTAATGAAGAGAGTCAAGCAGAACTTCCGCAAGCACGGCTCTTACAAAACGTTTCTGAATGGAAGTTTGCTGTTGTGATTACATATGATTTTTTGAAGTTTGTACACGTTTGTCTTAAACACACAAAATAGCATCGAACTAACTGGCCACTATAACCAAACAGCGTTGGCTTGTGTTTACGTTCTTGATAAAACTAAAACATTACGTCTGAAATTATACATGCAAATACATTTAAAATTATGAAATCTTACTTACAGGTTGTGGCCCAACAACTGCTGCCTCTGGTTTTAAAGTTGGAACCGCTCCATGTTTTAGTAATAGTTTCTGTGTGAATCCGGCATTGAACTCATGTAGATTCTGGAAGCTGTCTTCCGTAAAATGCGCAGCACAGAGAGCTAAACTAGGATTGTAATTGTCAGGAACATAATCAAACATAAATTTTAACCATTGTTGACGAACTACAGCGTCTGTAGGAAGCCCGAACACAGAAGACCTGACAGCTGGGTGAAAATAACACTGTTTCGACGGCATTAGGGATGCAACGATTATAGATTTTGTTGGTACGATTATTGTCTGAGGAATAATCACGGTTTTACGATTATGACGATTATTATGCATTTATTAACTTCCCAACATTACTAATGTATAAAATCACATGAACACTCTTTAGATGTTAAAGTGTTATTTATTGCTAGCTTTTGAAACAGAAATAACACAGTAACCAACAATACAGCACAAAATAATAATAAACAAAAGACAAACAAAAGTCCATCTCTCTCATTAGAATGAAAAAAGGTGACTGCTGCTCTGAAACCATCCATGACAGTATTTCTCTTTTGAAAATAAGAAATGGAAACAGATCACAAAAGTATTTAATGTTTTCAGTTTGTAGGCTACATTATTTACATTTCTTTTGAACCTGGGGTAGAGAATTTGGAAACATGATGAAAATTTTGATTTTATTATTTTTTTTACTTGTGAATAATACTACAATAACAAAGTTAATTAAGTATTATTAATATAAGACCAATATTAACTTTATTTATCTCACAGGAGAAACTTACTAATGATGGAAATAAACTGAAATATTATTGTAATCAACTGTCATCCATACGTATTCATTTTAATAATCTTCATAATAATTCATATGATTTTACATGTGGCCTGAAAAAATCATGTCTATTGTTTTGGTTTGTGAGATCGGAGATCGCGCTGTGCACGCATACAAACATTCAGGAGGACAAACTTCTTGAGAACGCTGCCCAGCGACTTTTTTAAATAAATTAGATTAAATAGCCTACTGGAGAGACACAGACGCAGGTAGGCTAATTCACATAGGCAACTGTCACCTCTCTCTCTCTCTCAATCGAATAATTAATTCAAGTAGCTAAATATTATAATTAATTCAATCAAATAAATGTGATTTTACCGCACTATTTCATCTCATTCTGATCTGAAGCGGGCAGAATGCTGAGCTAACGAGCCGTAGCTTCGCGTCAGGTGGTTCTTGCCTTCACATTGTGCATTAAAATCGTTCAATGTACAGCTAGCCGGGCATGATCCCTTGTGCATTCGCTCTTTAGCAGCAGTTTTTTTACGGCAATATTTAAATGACACTCTGGTCATTCTTGGTGTACCGAAAATGGTCCCACACTATCGACAGGCATTTCGCTGGTGGAAATAAAGCGTCGCTGTTTAGTCCTTCTGTCACTAATCTAATGCGTGTAGTAGCCTGCGTGTCTCTGATAAGCACGTAATTTTAAGCTGGTGCACCGCTAGTGTAACTTTGTTTTCGTTTTGCGCAATCTGCAACAGTTCCGTTCAGTGCAACAGAAACACTCGGTTTAGCGGAACCTTTACAATTAATTAACCGTGACGTTTTAAAGCGCGGTTAATCGCGAAACCGGTTAATCGCTGCATCCCTAGACGGCATGGCTACAACTCTCCACTATAACTCTTCCTCTTCGACAAAGCCGCAGAACATGGCCTTGCCCCCTCTTTGGCATGTTCCGGAGGGAGGGGTTGATGCAAATTTATGGGTTTTTTACATATGCAACCCGGGAAGTATCTCGTTGTAGTCCCATATATCTCCGCTTATGTTGAACTTTCAGCGCAGCAACTTTGCAGATACTGTTCATGCACCAACAGCAACATTACACACTATTTAAAATGACAAAAGAGAAATCGCAGTAAACCACCCCTTTAAGCCTCCTGCCATTGTTTACATCTGTTCAAAATCACATCATTTAAAAAACAAACAAACTGCTGGCTCTCAGGTGTCTTTGACACTGTTTGAGTGTTATATGGAGAGAGACCGTGTGTGTGTGTGTGTGTGTGTGTGTGTATATGAGAGAGAGAGAGAGAGACACACTCGCGCGCTCTCCTTATGTGTATGTGCACACATCTTTGTACCTCACCGCTCATAACGGACTGAAAGATGCATGTGCAGAAAGTGAGCATGTCTCCAAAAACCTTGTTGAGCTCCACTTTAATGACTGATTTTTTTTTTTTTTACAGAAATTACGTTTTAATTATTGAGCTGTAGGTTAAGATTAAGTGACTGCATTTATTTATTTTTTTTCATTTAGAAGGATTTTTTTTTTTTTTTATAGAAAATTATTTATGTTCTGATTATTGTTGAGCTGCAGGTTTAGGCTCACTTAAGTGACTGCACTTCATTTAATTAACAAGAATTCAATTATTTATTTTAATTATTTAGCCTGACATGTTTACTGTTCCAAAATGTTCTATATGTTTCTTAAATAAAAAATATATTGTGTTCAGTGGAAAAAACGTTGTTGTTTTTAACCCAGATATTTAAAAATAACATATTTTATAGAGCTGTTATCGCAATACCGTGATACCGTGATATTTTTATCTAAGGTTATCATACCGTCAGAATCTCATAGTGGCCCATGCCTACTATGCAAGCACTGTAATTGAACTATATTTATTTTACTGTCATATCAGCATTAAATGCTATTATTCACTGCAAAATAAAATAAAATTAAATAATTTGATGACCTTTTGCACTTCCACAGGCCCACAGCACATCACCAGCCTTTCATTACCCCTCAACATACCTGAACTCCCGCACCTTGACAAGGGGAAACCATTTCAATGTTTTCACTTTCTTTCTTCCATCAGCGCAAAATGCAAAGCATTTGATCAGATTCAAACACACAAACTGGATCTGATTCTTCAAGCATAAACTTTCAGAGAGAAAACATACAGCCATCTCCTCTCTGAGGGATTTCTCACACCCTCAACTGTCAGGTATAGAGACGGGTGTGGGAAATGGGTGTGCCTGATGAAAGGATGTGCATCACGACCCATGGGCCTATGGGAAAGAGTTTATGACCACACATTAGAGGGTTATTCCACCACCCACCACTGACCTTGCACCAGATTATCCCAGAACAACCTCCCCGCTCCTTTCAAAATACTGGAACAAAGTGAAGAAATATCACTGTTCCCTTTGGCCGAAAACCTCTTATGGTGTAATGGATAAAAGAATCAATTCTGAATAAATCAGAATTGGAAAAGTATAAAGGTTACAAAAGGCCAGAAGAAATCACTCATCTTATTTACACAAGAGTCATATCAACACACCCAATCATTACACAGCAAAAAAAACTCTTTTGTGGCCATAAAAGAAGGGATATCCCTTTCCTCAAAATAGAAACAAGCATAAAGTCACTGTCCAAACAGACAAAGTCAAATTCTAATAGAAAACCGTGCCAGAAGGATCTTGAAAACGCAGCAGCCAGTCCAAACTGGTGAAAGTGTCCTGTCCTCTTTATATGATTCGATCCAACTCTAATCCAAAGCAGTCAGAGCTTTACATTCAAATAAATCCCATCTTTTTTCCTACAAATCTGTTTTATGGACAATATAGTCAATGTTTTGGTCCATGAAGGAAACATTTGTTTTCATTATAGGTGTGTCACACACACAGGCGGATGAATTCAAGGTGTGACAACTCAGAACCTCACCCTTTAGAAACAACCTGTGATTTATTTAAACATATAGCCGTGTATGACAGCCAGTGTTGACAAGTGCCATTTAACCATCAAGTCTGACAGCTAGTGGTAGCTAACATGGAAATAATTAAGTTAGAGACATGACCCAGCATTCCTTAACCCTACTTATCGGCCTCATTAAACACGGCAGAAAGTGAATAAATAGTTTGTTTTTTCAAAAACAGTTCTGGCAAGAATGGCGGCATAAACAGTCTTGCTTTTGTCCATAGTCGAGGGGATGAAGCTGAGAGCACTGTGGCCTTTCTTCCACGCCGCAGGACAAATGTAGTCAGTTTTCCCCACCATTATTGCTCTAATGTGCGCCCCGAAGGGCTTCTAGTCATTGCCAAACCAGAAGATGCATACTGGTTCACCCTGGTAACAAAAAGGGCAATAAAATTCCCCCTGCCACTGGCTACTGTTTGGAAACGCCCTACCGCATGTGCCGGCACCAACCCAGAGCCAATTAGAGACCTTCAGCCTTGATTGCATTTCAGCCTCAGCGGTCTTGTTGAGAACTTGCATCTCCACTTAAGCTAAACCCACATTTGCACACATTTCATGGCCCACTGAAATGTTTAGTTAATGCTGGCAGGTCGCAGGCATTCCCTTCTGCAAAGCTACCTAGCGCCCTCAGTTCTCGAATACAATGACCTCCAAAACATCTTTGTTTCAATCCCCAAGCGTATTAATTGTCAGCCTGACTTCCTGGTGCAAGTGGAGTTCAAGGCTACACCGTTTCTGCTGCGTCGGTAAACTACTCGAGCCTCTGATGTGGATTCAAAGGACAATGGCTGTTGGCCACCACCTTCTCCATCTGCTGAATCCATTACTTAAAACCCACTTCGTAACTACGTCACACTTCTCCATGTGTCACTGAGGCTAAAAGACAGGGGTTTTCTAACTGGATAAAAATAGAAATAAAAATAAAAAATAAATAAATAAATAACTCAGCTGCCCTAACAATAGATCAAAAGTGCAAAGAAATGGAAATAAAGATAAAAAAAAAAAAAATTTTTTTTTTTAAACTCACTTTTATCTGCTCCCATAGAAAACAAACAAAAAAATCTCTCAGCTGCCCTAACAATAAAAAAATAAATAAATAAAAAAAAAAAAAAAGGAAGGAAAAAAAGAAAGAGAGAGGATCAAATAAAATAAAATAAACAGTATCATTGGGTCTTTATGCAATGTGTCTCTGAGGGGTTTTGGCATCAGAAAGCTTGAAAACCCCTGGCTTAGGATAATAATTCAGTATTAAATGTCTACTTATTTTTTACAAAAGCAAAATGAATGGTTTCATGGCTGAATTGTATAAAATATGACTGAATACTACATGCCTAAAAAAAATATGTTCTACACCTGTCCTGTGTAAATATTGGATTGACCCTTGCCATTTTTGCCTAATTTGGAAATGGCTTTGGATTTTGTTTATCTAAACTGGCACCATTCCACCCTCCGTCAAGCTCAAAGTCTACATACTGTATCTGGGAATACTTATACAGCAAGCAACCTTCATGAATACCAGTCAAACTGCACCGTCAAAGGCAGACATTTAGTTGATCTCCATTAAGGAATGTTAGCTCTTGCATCAGTTGTAGATTGCAACACGATGCCATGGGCCGTGACAATGCATGATACTACCGAAACCTATGAAAAGGACGGATTGGTTGAATGGTATGTGTGTACCCTGCCCATCGTGAGAGCCCCCTACTGATGCTTGTTGGAGAACTGGGGTGCCAAGCAAGACTGTAACATGAATAACATGTGATCAGAGCATTGTCTGAGTTTTATCCAGGAGAGAATGGCAAATTTAAACAGCTACACTGGGCTTTTGTTCCACTACACTGGACAGAGCTGGGATAGGCCTCCCAGAACACCTCCTTTATCCGAGTCACACAAACCCTGAGGCACATCCACACACACACACACAGAGAGTTGACTACTTCTGCAGGCTTGTGCAGTGCAGTACAATTTAAACACCATCTGATGAAGAAGAGGCTGGCACCAGCACTAAACGACAATCAAGACACCACTGATAAAACAGCTCGAAAGGAAAACAAACAGAGGGTGTCTTTATAATGACAAAATATAAAGATTGCTCATAATGAAACTGAAATGAATTAAATGAAAATACGGGTCATATTTAACCACTAAATCAAAAGAAATTTTTTTTGTATTTGCATACATTTTATTATTTTATGACTATTAAGCCAATTTACTTATAAATAAATAAATAAATACCAACATTGTAATTGTAATGTATAAATTATAATATAGAATATTTAAAAAAAAACATCATGGATAATATTTCTAATATGAAATAAATAAAAATATTTAAATTAATTAAAATATCATCATTGCATTATGCTGTATAAATCACCAATGTTTGTTTGTTTATTTATTTATTTGTTTTAACGCTATATCAGCAACAATGGCTAAATTTATGGCAACATTAACAGTATCATTTCGATACATCATTTACAATAATATAGCATTCGCTTAAGAAACAATCACTATACAAAAACACAAGTAACAACAACAGTACTAATTAAGATCATATAGAATCTTTCAATATAATCAATGATAACAATTCTAAAATTCAGGAGACTCACCAATGATTATATTAGATTTCATTTAATATAATCATTGGTGATTTAAACAACATAATGCAATGATAATATTCTAACATAATATATTGTTTTTATAATAAAATATTATATAATAATATAGATTTTAAAATATAATATTTTGCCCCTCCACTATTATATTATTTTACAAAATAAATTAATAAAAATTTTAAATAAATAAATAAATTAGAATATTGTAACTCTATTGTATTGTATAAATTGTAATTTGAATAACGTTATTAAAAGCCATCATGGACTACTGGTCATGGATATTATTATATTAAATATTTTATTCTATAATAGTAATGAGAAAGAGATTTTTGCATTAATGTAATGAAATTTGGTGGGAAATTGTGCTTAATTGAAAATATGAAAATATCACAATTAGTGCTGGGCAACGATTAATCTAGATTAATCTGATCCAAAATAAAAGTTTTTGTGTACATAATATGTGTGTGTGTGTATTGTGCATATTTATTATGTATATATGAATACACACCCATGTATGTATATATTTAAGAAACATGTGTTATGTTTATATATTAAATATATTTATATATCATAAATTATATTAATATAAATATATACATGTAAATATTTTCAAAATATATACTGTATGCGTGTGTCTTTATATACACATAATAAATATTCACAGTACACACAGATATATTATATAAACAATTAAATAATAGATTATATAATAAATTTTCATATTTAATCTAGATTAATCGTTGCCCAGCACTAATCACAATGCAAACATTTGTTTTAAATAATCTTTTAAAGTTACCTAGTGCAGATGTGGCAAACAGAGAATATCAAACTGGAGGGGGAAAAAACAATAAAAGGTGTACAGCATAGCACTTTAGACAAACTAGAGACATCCTTCACAGTGCTTTAAAGACATCTCTGTTGCCATGGATACAACAGAGGGGTTGTCATGGGCTTGAGGGTTTTGGGTGTTGTCTTCAAACTTAAAACAAGATTACAGTTTCTCTATTTTATCAAAGCAACAAGAGCATGTGATAATCAGACCAGAATATCCAAACCGACTCGTCCTTCTCTTACTTTAAATTCTGTACACACAGCAAAACTAAAACAGCTCCAAACCCCACAAAAGCAGACATATTACGTGTCTTTCTATTTGCAACATATTTCATCATACATTATGCGCTCGGGAGACACAGAAACTACACATAAACACCACTTAAAACCTAAAAAAAAAAAACACTTAACCAGATTAGCTCAGAGGCAGAGCCCATGGGAGGGTGGAGTCTTGCGTCTGGTATCGGTTGCACTCTGAAAGAAGTCCCGGTATCAAGTCTTGGCGCTACTTTGGCATTCTCTAGCACTGAGATACTGCAGATGTGTCAATGTGACCCCACCTCGGTAATTAAAGACATCTCCCACACTTCTAATGTCAGCATCTCTACCAGCCTCCCCAATTAGGCAAAACAAACTCTCGTTGCGGTGCACGACACACAAGCACACACACACACACACACACACACACACACACACACCCTTCACATAAACTATCAACCCTCTCCCAAAAAAAAAGACCAAGGGCTGGGACTGCAGGCATGCAATTCTGGGCCATGCTGGAGGGATTTGGCTTATTGCCCAGCATGTTAAGCACTAGAGGTGTGATTAAACGAGAGACGCTGAACACTGCACGGTGCAACAAATTAATAAGGTCAAACGGCCCCGGATGAGCAGTCAAGGATATAAAGGAATGTGGCAATGATTTTCGATGCGAACGAACCTACATTACATCCATGAGCGAGCAGCAATTTCGGTCAGATCAGAGACGCTTCTTTGCTTTAATACTTACACTGTCACTGCAAGTCTGTGCTTGTGAGCTTGATCATAGAAGAATGCTATAACTGCTTGTTATTGCAATAATTTAAAATGTTGAGGTGGATTGCGTGCAGACGTTACCAAATGCATAATTGTTCTACTTTGAGTGAAATTAATGACAAAGGAGAAAATATCATCACACAAATCCCAGGAGGATCCAAACCATCAGGAAACAGACCCCACACAGCTTCAGTATCAGTCTATGATCTTTGCAGTGAAGCTACGGCATGTAAAAGACCCCATGAAATTGCTTGACAAGCAGTCTTTCTTGCCAAATTTACATATTTCCTTTTGAAGGAAGGAAGGAAGTTAGAATCAGGGAGAAGATTTAAAGGAATGGTTAACCCAGAAATTAAATTTTGCTGAACATTTACTCACTCTCAGGTCATCCAAGATGTAGATAAGTTTGTTTCTTCATTGGAACAGATTTAGCATTACATCACTTGCTCACCAATGGACCCTCTGCAGTGAATGGGTGCCGTCAGTATGAGAATATTTTAGCCAGAAGCAACAGTTTAAAGTTAAAACACCTTAATAATGGATTTGCTTCAAAGACAATAACTGATGGACTGAAGTTGTGTGGATTATTGTGATGTTTTTATCAGCTGTTTGAACTCTCATTCTGACGGCACCCATTCACTGCAGAGAATCTACTTGTGAGCGAATTATGTAATGCATAACGTCTCCAAATTCTTTTCTGATGAAGAAACAAATTCATCTACATCCCGAATGGACCGATACTGAATACATTTTCAGCAAATTTTCATTTTTGGGTAAACAATTCCTTTTACTGGACAAAAAATTGGATAGTAGTTATATTTTTGCTTTTATATTTTTGAAAAGAAAGACAAAGTTTAGATGCATGCATCTACTAAATGTGAACTTCGACTATTTTTTTTGTTTGTTTGTTTTTAGGAAAACACAAACATATTACTACATGACCTCAAATCTATAAGTCCAAATGCCATAAAATGCATAGGGTCTTCATGGATCCAATCATATTCCAAAGAATACCATGGCCTCAGTTTTGTCCTCAACAACCACAGTATCAACCCAGGAGAAAAAAACTACAACAAATGCGCCAAAAACCAATGCATACTCCATCAAGACCACAAGTTACTAACAATCACTGTGCTCCATTGCACTAAACTTAGTGCATACTTCTGTTGTGAATAAACACCATCTTGCTCCTGATATTTTAAGTTTCACTTCGTAAAACATTTCATTATCAGAGCACAACTCGCACTAAAAGAAAGTTTTTTCAATAAGCATTTCTACAGCCGTGCATGAAAAGTAGATCTTGATTTGGTTACTCATTAACTTCCCTTTGTCCTTCATGAACTGTAGCAAACATCTGGTAAAACAGTGACAACTACTGTCTGAATTAAACTGAAGTAAATCTAGCATGTAAATGAGTTTTAAATGGCAACATTGTATCAAACTGTCAAGAGTTGGCAAGTAGACTATGAAGTGTAGTTTCTGAAGTGAACTAGATCAAAGTGACGAAATAATCACAATCAGACAGGGTTTCAATACAAACAAACGTATCGAAGACGAAAACAAATGTGTTTCATTTGTTTTATAAATTAGACGAGAATCATTCGCCCACTGAACCGCCGATTTTGCATGTATCTCTACGTCCCACCCTTTAAAGCCAAATCACTTCAAAAGAAGTCCAAAGTCGGCTGTATTTATACTATTTGTTTTTCTGGACGTGTCATGTAGCTGTCAGTTTGAGGTCTGAGATTGAGAAGTTACCTTGTAAACAGTCCCATCCTCCCAGCGAACGCTCTGGGCTCGTGCGCTCTCATTCCAGTGCAACAATACAGCACGATCCGACAGGCAGGTGACGTCATCCCTTTTAGGCTTGGGGCTTGACGTCAGTGCGCATGCGCAAACGTTGGGGCGCATGTTTTTATGGGAAATGTAGTTAGAAAACGAGGATGAGAGAAAGCTGTTTGGGCGTTTAAACCACAACGAAAAAAATCTTTATTGACATGCAATTCCCATGGATAGATAAAAATAGACAGGCTGTAAATTTGTATTATTGTTATTATTTTAATTGTAAAATAAAAGATTAAAAGATCGACGAGTTCTCAAATCTTAAATTCTTTTCCATTCTGTAACATTGAATTACTATAATCATTTCTGTTCTAATATGAACACCTGGAACTGGAAGTCCTCTCAGTGGTTAATTTGAGTAGAAAAACACGAAATTAGTTCACAACAACACACAATTATGTGATCATTAACATGATGAACACTAATTAGCAAGCAAATCTCACATTTTAGACCAATTTGCATTATTATACAGGGCTGGATGAATACATCACTCCAATTTCTTTCTTTCTTTCATTACAGTTTTGAATCAAAACATATACATTCTAGAAAAATCATACAAAACAAACCAAAAAAAAAGTAAGCTATTTATACAATAAGATGTCAATTCTAATGCAATGATCAGAAGCATGGTGTGCAATGAGTCAAGATGTAAATGTCATAACACATAAAACGATACAAATGAAGAATATTCATTTGATTTTTTTTTATGCTTGAAATAACAATTGAACACTGATGTGCATTAAAGGGACAGTTCAACCAAAAATGAAAATTCTGTCATCATTTACTCACTCTCAAGTAGTTCCAAACTTGTATGAATGTCTTTGTTCTGCTGAACACAAAGGAAGATAGGCTGAAGATTGTGGGAAACAAAGCAGTTCTGGGGCACTATTGACTTCCATAGTATTTTTTTGTCCTACTATTGAAGTCGATGGTGCCCCAAAACATCCTGGTTACAAACTTTCTTCAAAATATCTTCCTTTGTATTTGGCATAAAGAAATTCATACAGGTTTGGAACTACTTGAGGGTGAGTAAATGACAAAAGTTTCATTTTTGGGTGAACTATCCCTTTAACAGACTTTCCCAAAACTCTTGTGTATACATCACGTGAGGCTCAATGTAGCACTCATTGCACTTAAAAGCAATTGAGGAAAGAGATCCATAGGATTTATTTAGGCAAAAGCAGGCCACAGACAGACTTACAGAGGATTATGGGAATGATTGTACATGGTGGGCTGTCTGGTGGAATTACAGACATGGCAGCAGCTGGTGATGGAGATTGGGCCATGGGGCCACACTAACCCATGATCAAATTTTAATTCCCAAAAACTACAGTACAATAGCAGAAATACTGCCTGCTCTAATTTGTTACCAGGAATCAATGTTAGCAAAAAAAAAATTAGGACTCACCAGAGTTCCTCTCTGAACATGAGAATCAATACTTGATTATTATTTTTAATTATAGTGTTGTCTTATTGTTATTTATTATTATTACTATTATGTTCTTGTGACTGATATAGCTAATACACTGTGTATATATTATTGTTGTTGTTGTTATATCGGGGGTAAATATTGTAATAATACTGAGTATTATCTTATAAGTTTCATAAGAATATCTCATATTTCATAGAAATATTTTTTTAACTCAGCATTTTTTGCAAAGTCTATAGACCTTATGCGTCAGAGAAACAAGTGTGCAGCCACCTTTACAATTTTGTCTTTGAACTTCCATTTTTGCGGTCGCTATAGCATCACTGTTAAAGTGTAATTAGCTGGTGAAGTAGATTTAATTATTTTAGCGTTAACAAAAGTTATCATGAGCACTGCAATGTCCAAAGTGGATGTCATACCCAATGGCAATAGACCGGCAGTCTGGCAAGATATTAAAAAGAACGGTTCATTAATTATGATGCTGTGGTAATACAAACGGAAGACAGAAGACAAGATTGTCATCATGATGTTTTGACTATGACAACCGGAATAAGAACACAACAATCCTCCGTTCTCACTTCTCTAGGCAAACTTTCCACATCTTTTTTTCTATTTTTATTTAAACAAAAGTGTCACACTGTTTCTGTCTCCACTCCCTGCTACAACTGTACATAATCACTATCTCTCCTTCAGCTATTTTGGCAACAGATCTTTAGTCCTAAAAACTCACTAAGGACACGTAACTTGGCTTTCAACGTGCCTCATTGTCTTGGCAGTCTGTAAATGTCTTTTCAGAAGCCAAAGCTGTTCCTTTCACTTCAGCTCAGAGTCAGTACGCCAGACTAGAGCCGTCATGGTTGGAAGGACAGTCTGTTTAATGTATAGAGAGGGCAGCACTTCTAAGGACTAGGCCGAGAGCATTAGAGGTGTGTAAATATTTAAGCAGCCCAGGTCTGCATATCGTTACTTGCACAGAAACTAATGGGAACAAGTCTACACTCTCTATAAGCAGCTCAAAAACAAACTGCTCTTTCAAACTGCTTAAACCAGAAGGATTCAATCCAAATTCTGTCTGGATTACATGACTTATCCATATAACGCCTGTTTGACCCTTAAACTAACACTGTAATTACTGATTATGAACATAATTCATTACAAAATCCCTGTCAATTACAACAAATTATACAGAGACATTTTGGATCAGTGTATTTTTTTTTTTAAAGAAATCTCTTATGGTCACAAAGGCTGCATTTACTTGACAAAAAATACAGTAAACATATACTGTAAAATATAACCGTTTTCTGTTGTAATGTTTTAAAATGTAATTTATTCCTGTGATGGCAATGGTGAATGTCCAGGCTGCTCTTTTCCATTCAATGAATGTGAAAGGAGGCTGTTGAGCTCCAAAAATGATAAAAGTAATCTATACATTTTGTGCACTATATTCTATGCCTTCTGAAGCCATTATGTTAAGAGCAGACCAAAAAAAATGTATTTGCTCTAAAAACTTTGCCTGTTCACATTGAAATAAGCTAGATCATTACAGGTTACACCAAGTTTGCCATTAACAATGAGACATGCAAGAAAACATGGTATCTGACATCAAACCTGGGTTTGCATGCATCATCTTTTCCTATGAATTTTTAGGCTGTGACAGTCCCATCCTTCACTTTCATTGTATGGAAAAGAGCAGCCAGGATTCTCTGCTTTGAGGTCCACAAAAGAAATAAAATCATATGGGTTTGGAACGGCATTCGTTCATTTAACTCCTCACAGAGAGCACAAAAATTCATTACTAAGGCATTGACTTCAAGCATTAACTTCCTCTGCAGTATATCATTGCATTGTGTATTTAACAACAAGCTACTCTTGCTGTTGTGTTTGTTTCAACCTGAAATCAACCTTAAGAGTAAAGATGAAAGGAGCCAGAAGTAGAGTAGATTATGGGCCCTCTGTGGGACTCAAAATCAATCTCATAGCTTTGATCTGCATTTAACCCTTAAGACTGAGAACTGTGAGAAGCTTAAACGCACTCTCATCGCAAAGCCGTTTACGTCTGTTTAATCTTGGCAGAAACTTTTATACCCACAAAGAGCTGGTTCCCTAAAAGGTTCTCTTATTCAAGCTATTCAATAATGTATAACTAGATAAACATTCTCATATAGCAGTCATTTCAAACAATCATCAATCAATGCAAAAAGAACGTTGCTCATGTCAGAAACAGAACAATATCTTAACCACAGTAAAGTATCTTGTATGCTGCCCGGCATTCCCAGTGCACCATAAAGCATTTAATGTAGATACTACAATCACAGTCTTTGTTCTAACACAATTACCTGTCTTTGTCACATGACAAAGTACTTGGTAATTTCATCGCTATTAACATGGATCATGAAGTCTATTTACAGCAGCTTTAGGAAACAAAGCGGCTCCTGAGGTACAGCCGGCGGTTTGCATTCTACTGTTGCATGTGCAACTTTCCGTTAGTTCCAAAATCTGATATGGAAGCTTATTTCTGCCACGAAATAAAAAAAAAAAAAAAATGATAATTGCGACTTTTTATCTCACAAATATGACTTTTTGTCGCAATTCTGACTTTATTTCACAATTCTGACTTTTTTCTCATAATTGTTAGTTTACGTCTTGCAATTCTACTTTTTTTCTCAGAATTGAGACACAACTCTCAATTGCCAGAAAACTTGCCAGAGAATTATGAAAAGCTTGTTTGCATGAATAAATGAAAAAGATGAACAAATCTCACAATTGCGAGTTTATATCTCACTCTTTTTTTTTTAACAATTCTGAGTTTGCATCTCACTATTATTCAGACATTTTTTCACAGTTGCAAGTTTATGTATCGCAATTCCACTTTTTTTCTGAGAAGTATGAGATATGAATGCGCAATTGCCAGAAAAAAAAGACAGCATTGTGAGAACTGTTTCCGCCAATAATAATTTTTTGCAATATTTCACAAATCAGACTTTTTTCACAATTCAGAGTTTATATATAAAGATAAGATTGAGAATGGCAAGAAAAAAAGTTTAAATTTTGAGATTTCACAATTGTCTTATGTATTTATTTATTTTAAATTCTGTGGCTAAAATGAGTTTCATTAGTCTGAAGACTTTGCGTGTGCACAAGAAAGTTGAGCGAACATGAGACATGTATTTTCTGCATGTCACTTTCACTTTACACACAGGTAATAGTTTATTGTCTCCGTCTTAGATAATAAAATTTATTATTTTAAATTAATCTATTTTATTACGTAGCCATGTAATTATCATGCAAGATATATACAATTGATTCAAGTCCTTATGATTTGATTTATGTTGCGATAATGACCAGATTACAGTTAATTTTTCCTTGCAGTTAAAAATTTAATTTGAAAGTTACTACTGTCCTAAAAAACATTGGTCATACTTTATTGTTTACTTATTGTAGTGTGAACACTAGGACACAAATATCAAAACAACAGACATTAGCACCACTTGCTGGTTACAGGTGGTAAGTGACAAGATTCTGAGGCGATAAAGGATTTTATTACACCGTTTCACTAAAACAAGGTGTTACAGAAAAGCTTAAGATTTTGTCTAGCTCTGGATGTTTGCTCAAAACAGACTTCTCTGATAGACAGTTTGCTCTCAGCTGTTTGAAATACAGTAGATTATCCATATTATCTTTAGATTTATGCAACACAACATGTCAGCACAACTCAAAGCAGATGCTTTGACCATTTATCTCAGATGTGAGAATCTACAGATGTGGTCATTTCCGTATGACTGCCTGTAGATGCTGCAGTTGAGCCAGGTTCACGCTGCCACCCCCACACACGATCATTACCAGTGAGTCGAGTGGTTTAGGAAGGCGTCCCTCTTCCTGTAGCCTCTGGATGACACCGCTGTACACTGCAGCCAATGACGCTCCGCAGGCCAACTCCACCAACACACGCTCATCATCTGAATACAGTACACAGCGATCAACTGCAAAACAAGCTTTGTTGTTATTGAGCTATTTGATGGCCTTAATCACAGTGATGAACTTACCCAGGAACAGTTCCACTGCCTCCAGGGCCTGTAGATCTGTCACCACCTCTGAAATGACATTGGGCCGTTTGCTGTACTCAAAAGCTTGCTGGCATGCTGTTTTTGCCCCCAAACACGTTGCTTCACTAGCAAGCGGAGATATGCAGAAACATTCAAACATTTAGTGCCAATCGTTCATGGATTCAAGATGATTTCTTAATTCATACCTTGTAATGTCAGGCAGTGTAACCAGATTTCTGGCTTTCTGAGCAACATTGAGACAGTCGGCACCCACGGTCTCCATACACAGGACAGGCACATCTCCCCAGCCCACCTCATCCAGACCTTCCATTATGCCACAAAACAGACCTCCACCTCCTACGGACACCACTATAGCTCCAGGTCTGGATGGCAATGAGGCCTTGAGTTCATGCACAATACTGGAATGACCTTTCCTAAAAGATTCGAACAGCTTTTCATTCTTGTGAAGTCCAAAATCATGAAAGAAATTTAAGGTGGTACAGTTTTAAGGTGCTATGTCTACAAACTCACCAGACTAGAGGATGGTTGAATGGGTGTATTACAGTAAGACCTTCACTTTCAGCCAAACGTAGGGCCTCAGCATTTGCATCATCCCATACCTACAATATCAGATAAAGATCTGTCATATATGTGACCCTGGACGACAAAACCAGTCTTAAGTGTCAATTTTTCGAAATTGAGATTTATACATCACCTGAAAGCTGAATAAATAAGCTTTCCATTGATGTATGGTTTGTTATGATAGGACAATATCATACAACTATTTGAAAATCTGGAATCTGAGAGTGCAAAAAAATTTAAATATTGAGAAAATCGCCTTTAAAGTTGTCCAAATGAGGTTCTTAGCAATGCATATTACTAATCAAAAATTAAGTTTTGATACATTTACAGTAAGAAATTTACAAAATATCTTCATGGAACATGACCTTTACTTAATATCCTAATGATTTTTGGCATAAAAGAAAAATCGATAATTTTGACCCATAAAATGTATTTTTGGCTATTGCTACAAATATACCCCAGCGACTTAAGACTAGTTTTGTGGTCCAGGGTCACATATGATTTAGACCTGGATAAGATAACATAACTGCATCATATCTAGAATAAAGGCATTTAGGATAACTGTGGTGGGACTTTGCTCTTGCCTTGCCCACAACTTTGACCGTAGCACCCTGGTCCTTAAGTTTCTGAGCTACCAGTTGGGGAGTCGACGAGGGTAAAACAATGGTGGCTGGCAGGCTGAGTTTTCTTGCTGCATATGCTGTGGCCATACCAGCATTACCACCTATACACACAAAGACAGTGAGAATATATATATATATATATATATATATATATATATATATATATATTAATCCCAGAATGCTGTTAAACACAATGAATAATTTGATATGTCCATGTTAAACTAGTGGGAGTGTGAAAATTGCATTTTAGATTTGTCTAAAGGGCCCCAAGGTCAAAAGAGCCTGTACTGAAAAACAATTAAATGTTTACCATTTCACTCACCTGAAGAACAAATGACACCTTTTGACTTGTTTGAATTTGCAACCTGATAAAGGAATAAAAATACATTTGAATGTGAATGTATTATGCAATCGTTCCTTTAATGAGCGCTAGATGGCAGGGCGAACACACAACAGGCCTACTGTACTGGAGGTAAAAACGTTTGTTTTGTTAAAACTTGATTTAATAATTGATACAATATGCAATCCATAATCATTTCGAAATGCAACTTAATGCGTTACAACATTTAGGAGCTATGTATGTTTAGTTAAAAAATAATTATGGTTCTTCTTTCATTTTAAGAAACGCAGCCATATTTTTCCTCACATTTTGACACATGTATCCTATTCCACGGATTTTGAAGGAACCGGTGGGTTGTGAGCTCTCCATCTTCAGATACACGGTGGTCCCGATCCGCTTAGACATGCCCGTGCTCTCGAGAAGTGGGGTGATGACATGAAATCCATTTTGCTTTGACATTTTTCTCAAAATTTTCTGAAATGCAGGAAAGGTGGACAACAATATCCGGTCACGGTGGGTAAATGCACTATGCGCACAAACAATTACACATTTTTTATAAGTTTCCCGCGTTTTAAAGTAGGTTACCTTAGGTTTTTATTCAGTTAAAACATAAAATAAACAGACAAAGCAGTTTCATAGTCTACTCACCTTTTGCGTTGCAGTGTTATATGACTCTCTTAAAGGAGTATTGCCTGGAAGCTCAAAGTCCATTTAATGACAATAAAGTAACCAAGTACTAATGAACTAACGTCCAAGACCGTTAGATAATACATGACAGCTTGCAAATTTATGTAATGTAGGTTAAACTAGGGCAAGTTACTCATTCATGAAACTCATTCAGTGTGCAGTGATATCCTGAAAATGAGAAACTTATAAATAAAAGACAGGCTAAAACTTATATTAAATACCATAAAGACAATTTTGTGAACCTACACAACTTGCTAATAGCTTGCTTTTTTTTTTTTTTTTTTTTTACTTAGAAGGTTATAAGCATTTATTTTCAAGCTAAAAAGCAAAATAAAACAAGTTCAGTAATACAGTACACATTAAAACACTTAAGTAATATCATGTAACGAACTTCACAACAAGGAATAGTATTGTATTTATTGATATTTGTCAATATGAATCTTTAATCTGTGCAGTACACAGCATATTCCTGCACAGAACACATAATGTGAAAAATCCAGTCAATACAACATGTAACTTTGTCCCAATGTGGAAATTTTAATGTGTACATATACATGACATGTTGCATAAATGGCTCTTGTATGGCAGCACAAACACTAGGCAGATTCTGCCGGTTCTGACAGCCATATAAGCTTATATCAAGCTGTTTAAAGAATTTGTTTTATTTCAATTAAATAAACATCCCTTAAAGAGGGAAAAGATCATGTAGCATAAAAAAATAAAGCCTGACTTAAATTAAGCATAGGAATATAGGTTTGTGATATGTTGTCAATATCCCCTGTTTGATGGAAAACAGCCACTGCATTAGTTTTTATGGCATCAGTTTTCCGCATCCTTTTAAAACTCAGTTCCTCATTGATGACTACACAATTTCACCTCCTCAAGCCACATAATCCTCCACACATAAACATATACATGTTTCCAGACCAGGCCACTTCCTTATTATCCATCAATAGCTTGACCAGCCTCAAGGCCTCTTCTAAACACTTTCCAGCACCTTCCTTCCTTTCCCCTGAATCAGCAACTTCCTAACCGTGAGAAATGAAACATCAGTCCCTTCGGTTTCCTTTTTGCCTGATAAAAACCACAGAGCACAAAACACTGGAATCCAAGACTGCATTCTCTGTCACCAACTCTTATTATCACATCCACGTCCCATTCTGACAGTCACATCCCACACTGAAACACTCACACACGCACATATACTCAGGAGGTTTGCACTGTGGATGAGGATAGAAAAGTTAACATGTTCCTCAACAGAGATATGGGTAAGAGGGACACTGCAAAAACAGCACATCATAGTGACGAATAAAAATCTGGGATGCAAACAGAAGACCACTGAATTCCCCACTGTTGGGTAAATCCATCTTGTCCGACACCAGACGTGCTCCATCATCTTGCCACCCCTGTGGGCTCTGTGTTGTGGTGACGGCAAAGACAGGGCAGAGCGCCATCCTGCAGCTTCATGCCAAGTGCTGTTATAGGAGCTTGCGCTGTCTCTTCTGGCCACCTATGCCAGGGAACGTTGCCTGGGTTTGATCCTTGGGTACAGCTACAATGACAACAGATTACAGATTTACAGGGTTTGACTTTTCTCACTTTTCGACTTAAATTTTAACAAAATATTTTAATGCACAACAGTGCCGTCTAAAAATAAATGTGCCTATACAGATATCCTACCCCTAACAAATTGCGTGGTACGTAGCCTTCCTTGTCATTAAGTCTGGCCCACCACCACTCTGTCTCGCTGTCATCCCTACGGCTCATGATGGTGAGAGCATCACCCTCATGGAAGGACAGCTCATCTGCACTCTGAGCTTCATAGTCCCACAGGGCATATACCGTCCCTTTATTCATTACACCCAGTTTCTCCTGTACACCTGGAAGGGAAACAAAGAAGAGTAGACTTTCAGAATCATTTACAGCCATTATTCGAGAAACACACTCTTAACAATAAAAAATAACAACACCAGTGCTTGCTATTGACATTACCATATAAAAACTGAGAGCACTGGACATAACCCTCCTCCATCTCTTCGCACTTGTCTGCAGCAGTCTCCACGTCACTGATAGTGGTGGCAAAAATGGCAGCTCCAGACTCCACCAGCAGCTTGCAAAGATGAACATTGTTGCATGATGCTGCACAGTGCAGGGGCGTCCTGATCACAAGTGAGAAAGAGTTAGCAACTGCGAACATCACTTGATAAGTAAGAACTGGTGTTATTCCCTAATGCAGACAAAAGTCAAGAGATAAACCATCAGACAAAAGTGATAGTCCTCACCATCCATCACTATCTGCTGCGTTGACATTGACCCCAAAGTCCAGCAGGAATTTCACAATATGGTGATGACCAGCACATACTGCATTATGGAGAGGCGTGATACCTTCATCATTTGGAGTACTAGGATTTTCCACCTGAGGATGGAGACACAAGTTGAGGAGAAAAACTCCTACTGAGTCCAGTTCAAGCGTACAAAGTAAGTGTAAGTGGCATATGGCAGCTGAATTATACCTCATAAATAATCCTTTGGACCAAATCAAACTCGCCCTCCAAAGATGCATCCAAAAGCAGTGCAAGAGGATTGAACTTGACCCTCAAGCCATGACCTGTCCTCTCAGAGCCAGGCTTCTTCAAGTTGGTGCGCTTGAGCTGTAATGTGAAAAATTCTATTAGCCTTCATATTTTGAAGAGTAACATCTTTTGAGCAAAAAAGTCAAACAATGAATGCATTCCTATGCAGAGATAAGCAAACTGCACTGTCTAGATGTTACCAAAGTTAGGGTTAAGGATTCATATAAAGGACTCTTTATATGAATTTTGCTTGTAAAGAATTTTTCAGAATAAGGGGTTACATCTAGACATAACCCTAGCCAAAAAGTTAGTGCCTCACCGTAGATAGACCAGGAGAAGTGCCTGGGTGTGCTGTGGTGTCCTGCTCTGCAGGGCAATGAGGTTCTGGTACTGGGCTAGGTTGTGTGTCTGTAACATTTGTGTGGTTGTTGTTATGATTGTCCTCATTGTCCTTATGAGAATGGTCTGAGGCATCAGCAGACTGGGCACCCCCTGAGTCACTAGATAGATGTGTCAGCTGGTTCTCATTATCATCAGCTGTTGGTGACACAGAAGAGGTGGGAGGAGGGATTGGGATTTCTGGCTCTGCTGAAGGTTCAGCTAAGATGCTTGATTCCATCAGGTTCCCATTGGCAGTGTCCACATCGCCCAGGGTTGTGGCCATGTAGTTCAGAGGACTGTCAGGCTGGTAGAAGGGTGTACCACCCACTCCACTCTCAATTCCTCCTGCAAGGGTGTTGAATCGCTGATACAGGAGCTTCTGGATGTTAGGTCCACTGGGACCTTCTGGTTCTGTGATGGAGCTTCGCTTCTTTAAAGGTCGGGGAGCATTGGCTAATTTCCTTCTCAGCACCTCCAGATCGATGTCACTTTGGTAACGGAGAGGGGAGTGGGCCACAGGGGTCAGTTTAGTAGGACTGAGAGGGCGAGGGATGTTCTCCACACTGGGTGGAGGTAAGGGAGTGCTTTCTTGGGCTGCCTCTCTGTCGACCTCATCTGTGGAGTAGTGCTGGTAGAGTGGAACTGGAGAAGGAGAGGTGGAGCCTGGTAGGACTGGTTTTCCATATACTGGAGGCCAATGAAGAAAATCAAAATTTAAAAGAAGGGAAAATACATAATCAAAGCTATACCTATATCTGGAACCAATGCAACAACTTCTTACCTGCTTTAACTGCAGCTCTGCTGCTGCTGGAGTAGTTTTTGGCTGTAGGCTGCTGCAGGTACATATTATAGATTGAGCTGGAGTTCATAGTGGCAGGGCCCTTCCTTGGAGACTGGGGCCGGGACCCCCTGTCCGGAATAAAGGGACGTACTGCCACAGCAAGAGGAGGCTCTGTCCTCTCACCCTGAGGGAACAGGGCTGACCCGGAGTGTGGTGTAGGACTGGGAGGCACTGTTATCCGCTGTTGGATCTGCTGTGAAGAGGAACCAGAGGCAGGGGGTGCTCTCTGCCAGCCTAAGGTGCCAGGAGCAGAGCGAGGCAAAGAGCTGGTGGCACAGACTGTGGAGTGATGGCCTGCACTGGGATAGGTTCCATAGATGGGTGGAGGCTGCTTAGACAATGCTGTTACTGTCCCTAACAGCTTAGGGGCTTCCTGTAAAGAGACAAAACCACGGGTTAAGCAAGACTCAAAGATGCCTTTCACAAGAACACTTGTGCTTAAGCACTAAGGAGACTGTTTAATCTCACCTTGTCTGAGGTACCCATCTTGCTGGTATGATCTTGACTTGTGTCCTTCCAGTCTGGAGGTTTTAGAGGAACCCTATTATTGCTGAAGGAGGGCCAGATTGCATCATTAGCTGTGGGAAGCGCAGAAGTTTGAGTTAGATGGAAAGAGACAGAGACGTATATGCTCTTTCTCCTGTCAGCCTCATTATGGCAGAGACTGACCTGCTCAATGGGTCATTAAAGCAGGAGATGAGTCTCAAATGGGACTACACTCACATCTCTGACCCCTATGACATCAGGACACTTCTAATCATGGGTTTGAGTGGGGCATATTTTTGTCCTGTCCTCTGCACAGATCCAGCTCTGTTTGGGTTAAATGGATTACTAAGCCTATATGTCCAAGTCCACTGCTCTGCTTGTCAAAGCCATGGGCGATGACGCATGTTTATCCCTTTCGTCTGACAGACAAGCCATCAAACTCACTGGCAAGTCGACTGCCAAGTCCCACAAAGGAAAAATGCAGTGAAGCAAAGGATTAAGCTATATAAAATATGTTTAAAATAGTTTTCTTCTCTCTAAATAGGTCAAATTCTTCTAATGATTAAATATGCTAAAGGATAAATACAGTCTTTTGTTATGCATTCTTACATCTTCATGACTTCTTACAAAAATAAACTTTACATAATTGCTACTTTTTCCTCCAGTTCAGTTCAGGGTTTTAGGAGTCCTGTGGATCCAACTTCAGTGACTACTAGGATATGGTAAGCGTACTGCTTTTTAAGATGAATAATAGGTGGGGCTTAAATCCACATTTTATGCAATTTGTTTGTTAGTACCTATGAGGTAAGACATTAGAGTATGTATAGGACTTGCTTCATCGGTACTGACAAACTAAGTGCAAGCTAGTGTAGATTGATTATCTCAGCGTTTGTGATCAAATCAATTCACAATGTCTTTATATATTATTTAGCTACAATTGAAAATAAAACATGCTTTTAAAACTGTTTTCAAATGGCAAACAGTTTGCATTCTGTTTTATGCATTCTGATCAAAAATTTCTTCTTGATATCATGCCCAAAAAACTCACTAGAAGTACAGTCGGAGTCTGTGGGGGCCTCTGGCCCCTCTCTAGGCTCTGAGGATGGCACCAGAGGGTCCACTATGATGTCTAAGTCTGAGACCTTCCATGGGCCTGCAGGCATCCTCACCCTCTCTTCCTCTGTCCCGCCGCCCCCACATATGTGACACACAAGCATGACAAACGAATAGGGGGAGGAGTAGAAAAGGTGACAGACATGAGAAAATGGAAAAGCATGTTAGCAATAAAGGCTGGAAAAAACAAACAAAAAGATGTTTTAGTGTGACGTTAATGGGAGTATCTGAATAAAGATATGTTTAAAAAACTTGGTGTTCAGGAGCTGCCCCTTTTAGATGGAAAGTGATACTGCATAATGTGACATCAGAAAAATGAGAGAAGCATAGAAAGAAATCTGAACTGATCTGAATGAATGATTTTACAGCAGTGGTGAGAAAGAATTCCTTTTCAGAGCCAGCTTTCTGCTCTCGAGTGATAGATATACACAGCCTTCAAGATGCAAACATAATGATATGATACCTCTTTCATCATTCATGTAGTAGTATCATCCTGATTCTGAATGGGGTCATGAACCTTGTAAACCCATTTGATGCTCATTATTTTTAATACAGAGAGCTTTTGTATGAATGTTGTCTGTGAGAGTACCAAGAGTGTTCTCAACGATGCATTCTTTGGACAAATCTCCAGAATTCCTGCAGTACTTTTTATTACAGTCCTGGAAAGCAGCAAATGCAAAAGTAGAGGATAAAAGACTGACCTGACTTGCAGCGAGCATGGTTGACTGTAGCAGAGGTGGAGAGAGAATGTGGCTTCAGAGGATCAGGTGGTAAACTGTAGCCTCCTTCCTGTCGCCCGGGCACCGGGACCTGGATGTAGGGACAGACTGCTGCCACTCGCCCGGAACTGCCTGGGGTGGGCTGAGGAGAGGGAGGACCACTTATTCGGCCAAGCTGTAGAAAAGAGGATTATTTAATCAAACCCCATACAGACAAGGGGGTCAAACTTTTTGCTTTGAAATTCTTTGTGCTTAAATTGCAGGGTTTAATCAATTCTAGGGTATCTTTAAAAAAACAATTAAGCAATGATTTACAATCCAGCTCAATGTAATATTACAGATCTAGTGCACTAATTGTACGTGGCAATTTAGTTCCAGACTGTTTCACTTGCCTCTGCTTTTTTCTTGTAGAGACGCTCTCTGAGGTCCCCAATACGCTTGTCCATCATGGTCACCTCCATGTTACGCTTGTTAAGCATATCCTTGTGTTGCTGTAGCTTGCTGTTCTGTTCCTGATTTAGCTTGTTCCGGATCTAAATGTTAATACAAACATACGTGTCATACACACGCATACAGAACTGATGATTTTGCGTCTGAATATTTTACCATCTCATCAAATGTCACAAGTTTATGCAACTAATTTCTTGGGAGTTTGAAAACACGCTTGACAATTTGAATATTTTATGCATTATCACTGTGGGGCGCAAAATGTACCACAAACAACTTCAGAGAGGACTGAGGAAAGAATAAACAAGTGTGGCAAAACAGTAAAGCGCATTAAAATCAATTCTCTGGGGAATGAAATAGTTTTTGATGATCAAACAGCATTAATGGATTAAAAGAAAGTTTATTTCCTATTATGTTTCCCAAGTGAAACCAATATATTTAAGATAAACAGAATTTTTTTCTGAAAAACTGTGGCTAGTTTTTGGTCATTAGGGTTATCATGAGTTGACTGCAATTGAACAAAACCAACAAACAACATCACCACCAACAAATAGTGTCTATCTCTCTTTGCAAAAAATGCCTACCTGCAGTTCCTGGTAGAGTTTGCGTAGTTCTAGTGCAGCATTGCTGGTCACCGGTCCCCCCAGAGGCTGTAGTCCATTGAGACGCCCCCGTCGCAGATCGTCTAGCTGCTGCGTGAGCTGGTCCACCTTTAGCATGGCTGACTGCAGCTCTCCCTGCTTTTCCTGGAACAGGCTGCTAACATGCTCAATTTCTGCAGCTGAAAGACACACGAAGCATTCCTATTATAAAAATACTATCTTTGTGTGCAAATGGATGCACGATTGTTGATACACTTCATACATGTGTCTGGATTTTTCAAGTGGGTGTGTGTTCAAGCAAGTGTGTAGGAGTGAGGACCAGTGCAAATTGCTGTTTGGCCAGATGTCCACTCCCCAAGTCCACATGTCATAAGACAAATTCTAAATAGAGAGGAATGGTATTGTGATCTTTGTTTTTATCTCATGAATGTCATGAGGGGGTGAAATCCACCCCAGACTCTTCCACACCCCAACCAGAACTCCTCGTTTTAAAGTTCAGAGATGTTCTTACTGACTGATCCACTGCCAGGAACACAGAGGGAGTGGATAGCAAAAGCAACTGGAGCAAGGGATGAAATTCCACTGTGTGGTCTAACAATAGTAAAAACTGTTAGCTTCAGAACTAGCAGTTTGATTTCTTTAGAGTAACTTTCTTGTGCAAAGTTGCCTTGGAATGGAGATATGAACATATTACATGGACAATCCCCCTAACAAAATGTAATGCTTGCTTAAGGGCATAATAGTGATGGCTTGTGACTCAATACTTGTGGGGTCTGAACAAGCAAGTATCCAACCCTGAGACTTAAAGATGGCACGATGCGGAATCTGTGACCAATTTTGGTTCCTATTGTGATCTATATGCGAGTGAAATGTCTTCTCGGACAAGCAAAAAATGTAGGGCGAGACTTGATTTTGTCCAATGGGAATTGATAGGATCAGTGTCATTTGCAAATTCCTGCGATCGTCATGTAACTGAGAAGTTGTCAGAGGAGAGAGGTTTAAACTTGTTTGACCATTGGACAAATTTTTGCCCAACCCTTGTGCCAATATATATTCGTAATTAGAGAAGAGATGTCATTGCGAGGGGGAAAGGACATTCAATTTTGATTTCATGTCAACTTATGTTGACATGAAGTCCTTGGTTAATGGACATATCCGATACGTAAGTAAAAAACAGATATTGTACTTGGTTGTATAGTTGGTCATTCAAATAAAAAACATCATATACCTAGGGTGACCAATTGTGTCATTTTTCCCGGACGCGTCCTGGCCAGGATTTCTATATTGCCTAAAATATCTAGGCTTTGGCTTTTTTGTGTGTGCAGACCGATTGGTATATGACATCAAAGTACCATACAGACGGATCCTTATGCTTTCAAAACGCTCTCGAGGTACTTTCATGTCAAACACTGATCGCTTTTAAGTCACTTAAAGTCACCCTAATACACCATTTATACATCATATACCAACATATAGTTAAATTAATTTATAAAGTGAGCAATCTCTAAAGCATTTTGAAATCTGTTAACATGGCTGTACATACACAGGTTGCCATTGATGAGTTTGCTGTAGTCCACTTGCCCCCTCATGGCACGGACCTTCTTGAGTTTGGCTTCTTGACTTTCCACTCTTTCCCTCAACCTCTGGAGCTTCTCACTCTCAGACACGGACTGGCCCTGATGTGGGTCCTGCTGCTTCAAATACCGCAATCGTTGCTCCTAAACACATGGAGGAGAGGAAAAGAGAGGAAAGGACAGGAGAGGGTAACGGTCAATTTCAAAATGGGAGGGAACATGCTCCACAGACCATCAAAACAAACACGTCACCGATCAACAAAAGCCCTTTCACACACCTCACTACGCACAGTGGAGAGCTGTGAGAGAATGGGATGGAAACAATAAGGAAGGGCCAGGTAAGACGGTAAAATAGAGAGAGGAAATAAAAGAACATTAACTTCATTTCAGAGCCGTTACAGAATATGAACACGAAAGTTTCCTGTTAGCAGAGAAGAGAACAAATAAAAAGGAACACAAATAATACTGTAATTACTCCAACTATATGAAAGTTTTAGTTATTTGGGGTTTTTGTAATATAATACACCCAAAATGTGAATGTATGATGAATGAGTCTAAAATAGAAAGTGGAGGGAAACACAGGCGTTCATGCTGACTAGCACTTTCAGGTCTGCTTCAGAATGAGCAAATACAAAGCCAGGCCTAACAGTCCCAGAGTGTTGACTCGACACAATCCAGTGTTAAATGAACAGATGAACGAACGAAGCATGTTTTTAACTGCAGAGCTACAATGTTTACAGCTACGTAGAACAGGTTTGTAGAAATATGCATGCATTTTTTTTTTCATATTCCCTTTTTCACTCTTCAATCTACTGTATAGTCATCTATCCACACACCCAAAAAAAACTGTATTAGCAATATAAAACCAAAATTAGCCTAATAAAATGTGACCCTGGACCACAAAACCAGTCATAAGTAGCACGGGTATATTTAGAGGCTAGCAATAGCCAACAATACATTGTATGGGTCAAAATTATAGATTTTTTTTAATGCCAAAAATCATTAGGATATTAAGTAAAGATCATGTCCCATGAAGATATTTTGTAAATTTCCTACTGTAAATATATCAAAACTTAATTTTTTATTAGTAATATGCATTGCTATGAACTTCATTTGGACAACTTTAAAGGCGATTTATTCAATATTTCGATTTTTTTGCACTCTCAGATTCCAGATTTTCTCAGCCAAATATTATCCTATCCTAACAAACCATACATCAATGGAAAGAATAATTATTCTGCTTTTAGATGATGTATAAATATCAATTTAAAAAACATTTGCACTTAACTGGATATGTGGTCCAGGGTCACAAATAGCATTTCAACAAACACCTCTACCTGAAAAGTTCTAAACACACATGAATTTTTTTTTACCTTACAACAACAGATGAGTTGATGACCTCTTGATACTCATTCATGGAATACACAGTCGCATATACTTCAGAGATCTTAGCTAGGCCCTGTGTCGCTTGTCTGCAATTTCCAGAGCATTCTGGTACTTTTTCCCGGGAACTGACTACACCTTCGTGAACACACGTACACAAACACACAATCTCCAGTGGTCTTAACGTCCTCCCTCTTCCTGACAGCTGCAGTTCAATGCTGATCTCATTTCCTATGTGAATGGAGTCTCTTTCCTGTTGTTGTTGTTTAAGGAAAAGAACTTTGCGTCCAGGCAACACGCACAGTTCCCTCGACCGCTGACATAAGTGTGATACTCAACTATCACACACTGACCTCAAGACAATAATCTTAATCACAAAGACAAATGATTCTCAAAACACAATATCAAAAGAGATGAATAACCAAATGACGTCAGGCTTGAGTGCACTAGCTGCAAATTTAAAATGCAAATCATTTAAAAGGTATTTAGAAAATTCTTGACATGGCCGCATTGAACCAGGCTAGTATAATTAATCAAACATGACAGTTCATGCACTCCCGATGATATGACCATGTGTTCATGTATAGTATGCCCCTTATGCATGTGTGTACACCTGTTTATGCCGGACCACAGGGGTCTTAGTTTTAAAGTCAGCAGACCAACAGAGCACCATTAACAGATCTGAAACTGAAAGATGCATGTCCTAGCCTAAATAAAAGTGGCATTTTGGAATTTGACAGTTTCTTCTCAACTGAACAGTTCAGACATAAGAAGAGGAAAAAGATCTCATATGAATATTTATAGAGATATGAGGATAATAAAGAGATATGAGGATTCATATGGTGGTGCCTACCTTAGCTATCAGCATCTGCTGCTGAGTTTCGATCTGCTGCTGCTGTCGCATTGCCATCTCCTGCAGCTCTGACAGCGTTAACTCCACACGTGGATTCCCCACCTACACACAAACACACACGCAAAGTATCATAGAATTAGCTTTGCACACAAACAAGCTGAGCTTCACTTGTTCAAACAAGTAAAATGTGCAATTATTTAATGGAATCTTTACAATAAAATTAAAATCTTTTGAATTAAATGGTGATGAAGGTAGTTTCAAACTAGTAGTTAACAGACATAGCCGATGCCAACAATATGTGTAATGCAGATTAATGATGACAAATAAGACAAAACTGCTGAAATGAAATAAAAATGTAACATATTTAATCAAAAATATTAATAATATTTAAACAGGACAAATTTTGGCCGTTTAATTGTTGTTAAATTGGTTTATCACTGGATCATGTCAAATTCAACCTATATTGTGTTCATTTTCAAACAGATAGTATTCAAAATATAATCAAAGAGTTGTGAAGGTTAATTTCATAATTTATTTTTAGACACATTTTATACTGGTTATACTGGTACTGTATGTCTGGCTCCATCCTAGACAAGCTAAGCTGGTTCGGCCAGTGGTGAACTTCTTAAAAGATCATTATATGTTTTGTTTTGTTTTGTGCATCTTCACACTAGTTTAAGCCAGCAACAGATCACCATTGTCCATTTAAAACTAGTTAAGACCAGGTTAGAATTTAAACTGGTCCAAGCTGTTGCTTCCAGTTGTGTGGCATTGGATAATAGAAATATCTGCAGTAAACAACAATTCAACAGGTACAGACAAACAAAAAGACACATCTAGAAATCACCACAGAATCACAAGGAAATGCCTAGAGAGAGTGAATAGGATGCGTATACTTATACAATGTCCTGCAATTGTATGAACTCACCTACACACTCTATAACATTTACTCACACTTAAAGGGGTCATTGGATGCCCAAGTTGATATGATCCTTTAGGGTCTTAAAGAAAAGTCTATAACATGCTTTGGTTAAAATTTCTCAACGGTAGTGTAAAAAACACCTTTTTACCCTGTCAAAATCAATTCTGTTTCCAGCAAGCCGTTTTTTTAGTCCATGTTGCTTTAAATGCTAATGAGCTCTGCTGACCCCACCCTTCTCTTCCGGGGTGACGAGCAAACTGTGAACTTCAGCCGCAAAACTGGCTAACTAGCACATTATTAGGAAAGGCGATTTGCAAAGATTCATATAAAACCCTTATACTCACTTCTTCTGTAGATGAAGCTGGATCACGAATGATTCGCACGAACATAGATGCATTTAGGCAGATCGGGATCGGCTCATACCCTTAAAAACTAAAGTAACGTTAATCCTCTGCGTCTTCAGCGGCTCAGATGTCGGGAGTAAATGAAGACTGCTATATTCATTACTACATCCAACAACAAAGCACCTCAATCACTTAATTGGAGACATCTTGTCTTCCCCTGCACCAGAGGCGACACAATGGCGAACAGCTCTCAGCTCACTCAGGGTGGGTCTAAGGTAAGACGGCCTTGTCAATCAACTATCGTGGGAGCGGCCTGCGCAGAACTATATCATTCTGACAGGAATCTCAGAACTGCCTGATTTGAGAAAGGGGATTTTAAAATATGGATTTAAAAATAAACACTGGGTGGATTTTTATCATTTATAGGATGGATGTGTACACACACTTCCAACACACATTTATGTTCAAACAACTTGTAAAGTGAATTTTGCATCCGATGACCCCTTTAACGATATAAGCACAACATACATACTCAAAAATGCAAGTAACAAGAACCTATGTATCAGAATATTCCTGAATTTCACAAACAAGTCCAAGATTGTTTTTCTGTCTGACACGTCAATATGGCACACATTCAAAATAATTGAATCATTGGCTTCTCTCAATTCCCATAACTGGCTCACTGCACACGTGTTATACTTATAATGACTAAAACACATTTGACAGGCCTTAGTGAGTCAGAGGACTGCAAAAACCTCATTTTCGTGTGGAGGGTACATTTATCCAAATGATCTCATTGAGGCATCACTGAGATTTTATAAGAAAAGTCAATGTGGCAAGTCCATGTTAAAATTGGGGTTGGCCAGTTAAGATGGAATTGGCACTAGATATCCTCTGAGAGGTCTCTGTGCTGTCAGATAAAGCAGAAATGCTCAACTCTGAAAGAGAAAAAATTTTTTCTAGTCAATATAACTGCAGTGAGGTCTATAATAACTGGAAAAAGCTATGTGTTAATATGCTCATTTCATCCTAATGGCGTTGACTGACTGACTAATGCAGGAAGTCAGTCATATGAAATCAGCCATTTTTGCTCATGGGTGCTCAGTTCTGTTGGCAATTAATTAAATGAATCACTTGATTAATTGAATACTGGTACATTAAAGTCCTCATGGGAAGTTCGAATTTACTAGTTGGGAATTCGTAATTACAATGGCAGATGTATTCAAGTCACTTGGTTCGAGCAAGATGATGATGTACCATTTTTTTTTTTATTATTTGAACTCTACTTGTACAAAATTATGCTAAATTATGCTTTTTAATGTTTTTCTTCAATTTATGATGGTTTTATAAATTCTATCATAATTGTACCATAATATGGTATTTTGCATATGCAACTTAGGGGTTGTTTACACCACACAATTTTTAACTAAAAACAGAAAACGTATGCGTTTTGGCCGTTTATTTACACAACAATGGCATTTTGGGGTCCTGAAAATGCAAACTTGTGAAAACGGTTTTCAAAGTCTAAGGTGCAGGTGCATAGCATTTCTTTAAAAAGTGGCATCGCCCACTACTGGACTGGCATGCATAACACACCGTTTTTAGTAGTTCGGGCCATTCATTTACACAACAATATTGCATTTTGTGGTCCTGAAAATGTAAATTTGTGAAAAACGGGTTTCAAAGTGCTAATTATAGGTATATGCACAGGCATACAGTGTTTCTTTACAATGCGACATCGCCAACTATTGGACTGGCAAGCATAACAGCGTTTTTAGTAGTTTTTGTGGATCTGTGTGAACAAGGAGCATCATCGCGTGAACGTACACTTAGATAGTCTTATTGTAAACATAAAAAATTATAATATCACTTATTTCAACAAGTTTACTGTCAATACAGATGCTGCATCTGAAGTGTTTTCTCACCAACAGGTACCCAACTCGGACACTCTGGGCTTAAAGAAAGTTTAGAGTTTCCTGCTCAAAATGATGACTTGGGTTGAGTGCGTTCAACTCGTAAATACAATCTTTCTGACATGACATGAACACATGAGGAAATCCTGGGAAAGCACTACTGGGAAGGAAACACTTAGCAAAGCGTCAGACAACACGTATCAGCCAACAATGCGTCATACATTATTTGTTTCCATTCTGTTTCCATTGCAGATATTTGACCACCAAAAAACAAAGGCCTGCACTGCCATACAAAAACACACATTCTTTTAAGGTAATATCTCAATTCTTTCAGGGAGTGCCGTTTTTAGTAACCTTGGATGTTCACTCCGTGGAAGGATTCGCCTGAAATGTGGCTCTAGCCACAGAAAATGAGGTCACCCCTGGGGCCGTTATGGTGTTGGTGAGCACCTGGTGGCTCTGAGGGAACAGGCCCTTTTCAGAATGAGATCATACGCAAAGTATTAAACACGCTCACCCATCACATTATGAACCCACATGGCATTAACTGAAGCATGTGAGAAATGTTTTGAAATATTTTACAGCAGAATGAGTGAATCTATGACTAAAGCATCTATGACTAAAGTGTTTACATTTATAGCTAATAGTGCCTACTACAGTATTATCTACAGAAGACATAATTCTCTCTTTACCTCCCTCCTTTTCACCTTTTTTCACATATGACATAGTCCATTGGGTCATCGCCTGCCCGCAGCCACTGCTATTCATATCTTGTCTGACAAATGAGCCGTAATTAGAGTACTTTTAGTTCCCCCTGTCACAAGAACAATTCTCACAAATGCACTTTTTGAGGTCTGACATGGCAGCTACTGAAAAAAAATGTCAGTTTGCACCGAGATTCAATTCATCACACTTATTGTATCACAATTTTATAGAAAGGAGAAGCTGCTTGATTCTGGCACATCTGTAAATGGGTAGCTGACAAATAACATGTAGGGGAGAGAGAGGTTTAATAAGTTTTAGATTGTAAACTGAGCACAATTTCATAATTACATAACCATATATGCCCATTATCTGTATATGTGATTAAGAGATTCAAAAATGATATAGATTTTATGAAACAAACTTATTTAATAAATTGATATGTGGCAAATGATTTAATGTCAAAGCAAATTTATTATATTTTATCCAAATATATCAAGTATATTGGTGCGTTTTTAATATAAAACAATATGTAATCTATAGCTCATGAATTATTAAATAAAAGCATTTTCCCCACAATGTCAGCTTTAGGGTAACCATTAGTCAACTAATAGTAATAATGAGCTCTGATGTTATAAATTAGCTACAATTGCAAAATAATGACATTTGTGTCATCATGGATATTTAAATCATTTTAAGTGTAATAATAGGCTACAATAAGTGTTGTGACTATAGTCACTCATGTTTTTTGTTTTTTTTCACCTTTTTGGAGCTCGCATAAATGGTTAAAAGCACAATATCCATTGCAGTCTCTCCACTGAGATCTGCATGTATAAAGATTATATATAGTTTAAAGTAATTGCAGATGAACTACACAATTAGTCACACTCACTGTTTGAAATGTCATGTCAGCTACCCAAATATTACATGTCAACTGACAGCATCCCTTCCCAATACAGCACATACAGCTGTGATCTATCAGCTCATGTAACTAGACAACAAAGTAACCTGATCCAACACTTTGACACTTATAACAACTGGTCAATCCTTCTTCCTATTGATCAGCAAACGAACAGGCTGAAAATCTGAGTAAACCGGTTCTGCGCTTCACAAATCAATGCTACACAGAGCAACGCATAAGGATCCACTTAAAAGATGAGCGCTAAAATTACCTGGTGAGAGTCCCAGGTTATTCTGCATGATCGGACCTTAATTTTGCTGCATTGTCCTTCAGCTGTGAATTCCTGCACAGTCTCGACGTGGTTCCACTCCATTTCTATCAGTTTTTCCGAGTCTCTTATGTGAAAAGCATCGGCGCTGTGTGGACGGATGCAGTGCAGCTGTAGTATCTGCGGTGTTGTGCTCGTTATGAGACCCGAGAGTCACACTCACAGCCGCAATCCCCTCTCCAAAAAGCAGGAGTGAAGTCATCCAGCACATTAGCGATGAGTCAGGCTGTCATCCCCACTCTGCGCGACTGACTTTGCTTGTTTTTGTTTATTATACATAGTTAGTCTCGTGACTCTGATGAGTAATTGCAGTACATTAAACAATAAAATGTTGGATAGAAACGCGTGACCTTTGTAAAATGTTAACGTGAATGTGTGATGATGGAGACTGCGTAAGTTTTTTCCCCCCTCAGGCTCAATTTTGACGTGCAAGCACTTCTCTCGCTCTTAATGTGTGTGCGCGTTTCTCCTGCCCAGAGAGTAGACTGCAGTAGTGATGTCCGATTCCTTAAAGAATCATTCGTTGGAGTCGGATCTTTTCAAAGAATCGGTTGAACAAGTTCTAAAACGCCGGTATAAATGATTCATTTAAGAGTCTGAGTAAATCATTCCCAGTTCGGAATCGTTAACGAGTCAAAAATAAATAAATAAAAAAGCTGGATAACTGCACTGAGAATTATCTCTTGTTCAGTTCAGTAAAATGCTGTGCCGTAACAAAATATCACTTATAAATCTTATTTGTCGATAAGATTGAGTAAACCGACCTGATAGGCTAATATTTAAGCAAACAAGTCAGAACTAGCGATGCCAGATTCACCGAATTACTCTTTTGAAGCAAACGGCCAAACGAGTTGGCAGAAGGTCTGACATTAAACGCCGAGTTTGATTCATTTGGACAGTTCACTCACTGAATCATTTACAGTGGTTTCTCACACCTAAATTGTAACAGGAAGTTTTATAAAAACAGAAAGCAAAGAAGAGGAGTGAGGATGGATAATTAGCTACTTTACTTACAATCCATTGTAGAAAACAAAGCTTGAATGTCTTCTATCGTTTGTCAGCGACGAGCAGCTTGCGCATGCATATGCATCTTGTGGACGATTCTGTGACACAGGTATATCACTCAATATCACAAAACTGTATTAAAATACAGAGTGTCTATTTAGCCTACACTAAGTGCAAATAGTTCGCCTTGTTGTTGGCAAAGGCTATTTACACTAACTCCGCCCACCAAAGTGTGATTGGAATAGTCAACACTGCAAAAAAACACTCTAGCTTCAATATCAGTTTGTAGATGGTAAGGCCTGTGCTTTTTGACGCGATCGACCCGAGTTCGAACCTGCCTTTTGCCGAACTTTTTTTTTCTCCCTTTTCAAATCTCATATCGCATCGAAAGACATTTATTTTCAATAAAAATGAAGGAAATAATCAAAAAGTTGAAAATAAGGTAACGGGTAGGGTTAGGGAGGGCTTTGTCCCAAAAAGGTGGCATCCATTTAATAGCCTGATTTGAATTAAAACTATAATTTACACTCCATACGTTATTATTGCTTACTGTTTTATAATGTACTACAATACTGAGGTTCAGATCATTTCCAATATTTGCAGTAAGTAGTATAAACAGCAGACAATCTTGCTATTTTAACATAGTCTAAATAGAATATATCACCAAGAAAATATGCTACTTTCACTTAGTGTAAATAGCATCTAATCTAATCTATTGCTATTTGCACTTAGTGTAATTCTATAAGTGCTGCCATTATATGGCAAAACGCCCCTGGAACGATTTAACAATTCATTGACATCGCGGCGTACAGTCCATATCTTGAATTTACAGAGGAGCAATAATTTCAGCGAATGGCTTTGCTTAAAAGGTTCTATTAATTTCTGTAATCGCTGCAACCGGGAAAAACTATAGCCCAATCAAGTTTATTATTTCACCGTGACATATGCTTCAATTTACAGCAACAAAGCAAATCGGTTCAAATGATCCGAGTCAATCGGTTCAAAAAATGATTCATTCGCGAATCGGACATCACTACAGCACGCACACACAGACCCCTCCTCTCCCGGGAGCGCCGCTGTCAGACTGCCCGTGCTGCGCCACAGCTGCCCCGCACTCACTTACTCCCAGATGCGTGACGGTCTCCAGAGAATCTGCCATTAATGTTTGCAGCTCTGCGACACAACTTTACAGCATGCGCGTGCTTTCAAATGCACCATGCATTACAGTGCACAAGAGGAGGCTGATGAAATTGATGTTTAACAAGGAAACACGTCAATTACATTTACAAAAAGTACCATTGTACATTGATTATTTCATGACACCATGTTACATCTTACTTCCCTAAAGAGGTTTACTATTCTTTATTTCAAATAATAGGCTACCATACATGTCCAAAAAAAATAGTCAATGGCCAATATAATATCATAAAGTGCGCTTTTAATAGCTAAAGTTTTTGCCATTATAAATGAAAATTCTGTCAGATTTCAATAATTAAGCAACAAGGAGTTAAAATTCACAAATTTGAAATGCATGTCTTTCGGCAAGATGTGATGCTCATTTGGGCTAATCCATATTAGTATTCCAATAGCGATGAGCAATTGAACAAGACCGTTTTTGTGCCAGTTGGATAAGGTATCTTGGACAGAAATGGGCACCGTCAATAAGTGCTATAATAACGCTGAGCCACCCATTTAGCTCCCTCTGCATTTTAATAGCTCCTCATACTGACCACGGTCACTCATGACTGACCTTCATATGTCCATACGCTGAAAAGCACAGCCAGTGCCACAGGGCAAAATCTGTGCTCTTAACTTCAGCGTACACACTGGACAATATGCATCAGATAGGCATGTGCTTTAGAGCAATGATTTGATTTGGCAAAAAAAAAAACAGACGTTTTAGTATCCACTAAATCAGTATTTATCAACTGCCGGTTAATGACAAAAAATTCGAAGGTCTGTTCTGATATAATGCAGGGTTATTGTTGATATTGATAAGTGCTGTCGAACGATTAATCGCGATTAATCGCATCCAAAATAAAAAGTTTTTGTTTACATAATATATGTGTGTGTACTGTGCATATTTATTATGTATATATAAAGACATACACATACAGCATATATTTTGAAAATATTTACATGTATTTACGTGTATATATTTATATTCATAAAAAATTATATCACATATAAATATATTTAATATATAAATGTAACATTTTATTTAAATATATACATTCATGTGTGTGTATTTTAAATACATAATAAATATACACAGTACACACACATATATTATGTAAACAAAACTTTTATTTTGGATGCGATTAATCGTGATTAATCGTTTGAGAGCACTAATATTGATATAATAAATAAATGCAATAAACATTAACTGAAATAAAAGAAAATCTTTTTAAATTTTATTTTAATTATTTTAATTGAATTATTTTATTTTTCTAGTTGCCAAGGCATCACTTCTCATTTAAATTTAGTTTAACTTATAACACTTAATTAATAATTATTTAATAACTGAAATGGAATTAATATAATCTATATATAAACATTTAAAAAAACTAATAAAAATTACAAAAACAATATAAAACCACTAAAACTTTCAAATGAAAAATATACAAAATATACAAATAAAAACTAATGTAAAATATTAAATTATAACAGTATATAAATGCTAAAATAACACTGACATGGTCTTGGAAAGCACTAATTCTAAATGCAAAGCATAAAATGCAACAAAGTATAAAATGCAACAAAGCATATAATTGTGCAAGTATTTAAAACAATTTGAATATTTGATTTTAAGGACGTCTTTTTATTTAAAATAATGATTTCTGTTGTGATTTTGGTCATAAAACAACGTCTACTGTAAAATCTGGGTCTAAAGGAAAACCAGTTGAGAAGCACTAAATTTCAGGACAAGTTCTAGATGATAATTAGAAGAATTCACAGTGTTGTCTTCAAATGCAATGACACTATGATTCACAGTATTTGTTTCCTTTTCCCCGCTGCAATTAGGCAGAAACACATTGCTCTTTCATGACTATGCAAAGCGCCCTTAGGGACAACATGCACAGATCTTTGAGAACTTTCAAGGGCTAAGCATTCATCTCTACGGACAAAGCATATGCAGTCTCGCAGAACTTCTAATCGCATTTTACGGTGAATTTTGATTATCTAATAAAGTTTTATCTGCCGGCTGCAGGAGGTGCAGTGCAACTGAAATGGTAACTCTAAGCATCATCACAGGGAATGTTACAGGAGCATCTAGAGGCAGAAAAAGAGAAAGTGAAGGTCAATGATAGTGATATCAGAGTGGAACAAGGTCAGTAAGCTCAGACAAAGCTGCCAGACGGACCAGGCCTGAAAACCAACAACGTGCCTGATGAAAGATCTCTTTATATTATTGCATAGCCAGACTTTTAACTAACAGCATAAAAGTCTTGTCCAGATTGCAGCTCATTCTGGCCAAGAATCGCCCACTTAGTCTGACTTACAGTAAAGACACCAACCACAGTTTGTTTTGCTTTTACATGCCACTTAAGGATGGATTTACCTAAAACTAAATAGCATTAAAAAAATGTATTTTAATAGTGCTGTTGTGTTAATGGTCTCAGTAAAAGAGGTTAAAAAAATGCACAAAATGTGTATACACTCTCAGAAATAAAAAAGCTGCCACTGGGGTGGTACCTTCTCAAAAGGTACACTTTTGTACCTACACTGTAAAAAAAAAAAGTTGAGCCAACTTAAAATTTTAAGGCAATCAGCTTCAGCAGATTTCTGAGTTTTCTCAACTTGTCGTTTTAAGTTTATACAACAAAAATTTGAGAATCTCCCACAAAAATAAATTGAGCAAATTAAAAAATCTGCTGAAGCTGGTAAAAAAACATTTTTTAATTTCGCTCAACTTTTCTTTTTTTACAGTGTATTAGGTTCAAATATGTACACTTTAAGTACTAATATGTACCTTTAAGGTACCAAAATGGACCCTTTAGGTACAAACATGTACCTTTTGAAAAGGTACCGCCCCAGTGACAGCTTTTGTACCTTTATTTCTGAGAGTGTAGATTTATATCTGACCAAAAATAATATCTAATTCTCTGCCTCAAAACAAACTCTGATTTGTTAATTTGTTTGATGCAAAGTTACATAAAGCGAGCACTTGCTGTATTTTTTTTTTTATTGTGCAATAAGCATGAGATTATAGAAATTAAACATATAAAGGCATAAATTAAACATATAATTTAAAGGAAAATCTGATATTTTTTATACTTAACATCAACAAAACATAGTACGACTATTTTTTTTCAATTAAATTAATTCTTTTATTTAGCAAAGATGCATTCAATTGATAAAAAGTGACAGTAAAGATTTTATATTGTTAAAAATAATTCTGTTTCAAATAAATGCTATTTCGTTTGAACATTCCAAAATGCATTGCAGTTTCTACAAAATTATGAAGCTGCACAATTCTTTTCAACATTGACAATAACAAGAAATTATGAGTTATGGCTGCTAAAAAAATAGCTTACCCATCACAGAAATGAATTACATTTTAAAATACTGTACTAGTAATATTTTAAAGTGTAATAATATTTCACAATATTACAGTTTTAACTTTATTTTGGTCAAGTAAATACAGCCTTTTGAAAGGCAGTGTACATCCATCTTTAAAAATACACACAGATGGGCAAACAACACATGCTGACATGTGCATAATGACTTAAACCATCCTGAATAAAGTCTGATGTATTCTGATCCTGATAGAAATACTATATAAAAGATAATACATGGCCGTCAAATGTACAGTGTACACAGTCATTCTCAGCTGCTCGGCAGTATTATCAGGAGGAGGAGACTTTTGGTGTTCTGAACATGTAGCTAATATTTTGCCTTCTGGCCCTTTGACCTGGTTTAAAGTGGAGCACACTTGCAGACTTGCATATTACTCTGACAGTTTTAGAGTAAGAGTATACAATCAGGCCAGTGCAGAAGTTCAGAAGTCCTGAAGTTTATTGGCCGGATGTAATTAAAATATCATCATATGATACGTCCTGAAAAAGAAGCCCCCGCTGCCTGGATTATCAGTAATAACAGCTGCATAATGGGACGCGGGGAGGGCCGCATATCGGGATGCTGCAGTGAGCGCGTCACTCATTTATAACATAACTGATGACGCTGGGAAGGTCCCAATGACCGCCTGTTCAATAGCTGTGCGGCTTTATGGGTTTTATGATTACAGTCTTGTGGAATGTTAATCAGTCTGGAGATCTGGTATATATACCTACAGACATCAATTTCCTTTTTCTTAAAATACTGACATGGATACTGGCAGAGGAATGTAGATGTGCATTTCTGAGCTCGGAAAAAGAGAACACTACCTATCAAAGACAGACACAAAACCAGTCATAAGTGTCAATTTTTTCGAAACTGAGATTTCTACATCATCTGAAAGCTGAATAAATAAGCTTTCCATTGATGTGTGGTTTGTTAGGATCGGACAATATTTGGCCGAGATACAACTATTTGAAAATCTGGAATCTGAGGGTGAAAAAAATCTAAATACTGAGAAAATTGCCTTTAAAGTTGTCCAAATGAAGTTCTTAGCTATGCATATTACTGATCAAAAATGAAGTTTTGATATATTTACGGTAGGAAATTCACTAAATATCTTCATGGAACATGATCTTTACTTAATATCCTAATGATTTTTGGCATAAAAGAAAAATGGATAATTTTGTCCTATACAATATATTTTTGGCTATTGCTACAAATATAAGACTGGTTTTGTGGTCCAGGGTCACATATGCAGTGGAATAGGAAGCATACAGAAACTAGGCAGCGTTATGTAGTCGAGTGATCTTTTGAGAAAAAGGGAAACCTGTGTATTCTGTTTCTCTAAAATGTCCTGTGTCCGCCACATGAACCAATCCGCTGCAAATGACTTTGGTGGGGGACCGGAGCTTATCAGCACATTGCACACAAGCTCCCTGCTGTGAAGCTTCCCAATTCTTAAAAGGAACAGCTCGCCCAAAAATTTACATTTTGTCATCCTTTACTTAACTGTTTCAAACTTGTAGAAGTTTCTTACTTCTTTTCTAAAATTACAAAAAAGCACCAAAAAAGACTTTTATACACTATATTCCAAGTCTTCTGAAGCAGTGTTGATTTAACTAAAGCTAAAACTATTAAAAATGGGGCTTAATAGAAAAGAAAAAAAAAAAAACTACTAAAACTAAAACAGTCATAAAAAAAATTCAAGTTAAATAGAAATGTTAATATATTTGAAAAACAACAATAAAAATTCTAAAAGAACATCAAAATTAATCAAATTAATTTTACAAAGAAAGTCATTTGAATTCAAATGAAAATATAAAAAGAAAGGTTAATTCAAAATGTTAATACGAATTATAGTAGTACATAATTTTTTTTTTTTAATATATAAAATAATAAAAAATATTAAAAAAATAAAAATATATAAATCATATAAAATAATAAAAACTTAGTCTAATTTTCTCGTAGATGACTCTTGAATCATGAAAGCTTTCTTTTAGCAAACCAGCAGACAAGTATTGCATATTAATTTTGTAATGAGCCTGAGTTGTGTGAAGGGTAAGAGTCTATTACAGTACGTACAGAAATACCTAACTGTAAGTTATCTGCACTTTCAATATCAAGAACAATATGACAACAGATGATCATCCAAAATTCATCACGTTGTCAAGTGTGCATGCCCGAAGATAATTTAATTAAAGCTCAAATGAAGGAAAAGTGACAGATAAAAGAGGTTTTTAAGTTTAAGTCACTGCAGTAAAAGAAAAAACAAACCCAGATGTACGTCAAAAGAGTGCTTTACGGCTTGGCACATTTACACTACATAGAAACTACACACATTTATTGCACGAAAAGTAGAGCATTGCTCAGTTAAGTGCTGAACTTGTGTTTTGTCTACACAGTTTCACCGTAATTACGTGAAGCCTCGGTGAGCAGCCCTCATTACGAGTCTCAAACAGTCCAGAAGGAAAGTGTGACGAGAACAGCGTGAATGTGAACGTACCCCATTCTCGCAAGGCTTGTCCGAGTTCCCCTTGCTCTTCCTGTCGGCCTGCTCTGAAGTTTGACTTCCTGCTGGAAATAAAACAAGATTACATCATCACCCCTGCGCTCCAACAATGTCCAAACGGTTGCAGAGCGTAAAAACTGTCACTGTGGCGAACATGATCAGTGCTACTGGACAGAGGGGCATTTTTGTATTGACAAAACATAAAATAATAAAACACCAGTCACACGTATGGCTGAAAAAAAGAAAGAAAATGGGTACCTTTGAATCTAATGAGCATGTGATCCAGCAGTGGGATTTTGGCTGGCATGTTTACCCTGATTAGTCTGTGCCGAGACAGTGGGTTGTTTAACAACGTTTACCAACCTCCAGTCATTTCTCTTTTGTGAGCCTTTGTTTCACCAGCACTCCCAACTGTGCCATCTATAAATAAGCAGGAGCTTAATTCTCTAAATCCAGGGCTGTGTTATTATGTGTAATCCTGTCAGAGGCTCTGGAAATACCAAGACCTTCATGGACCGCGCTGCCTCTGATAGGCCTGTACACAATCCTGCTGACCGCCCTCTGCCCTCACAGACTAATTTAGAATGTAGTGATACGATGAACTAGAATTTTACTTTTTCACATTCCAGTGCTGCTTTCCGTGCAAAAACCTACTGCCACAATGTTTCCATGGTGTTACTAATGAGGCTGCTAAGGTGTTATGAGTGGCTTTAATGCATTGTTATGCAGTTGCTAAAAATAAAATAAAATAAATATAAGCTTGATAAGTTTAAAGATTAAGTATTAGTAAGTAAGCATTAGTATTCTTAAGTATTGATAGTTTAATGATTTTAGTATTGTAATTTTCATGGTATTACAATTATAATTAACTAAAATCAAAAATGTAAACAATTTAAATATTGCTATAAATTTTAATTGAAATAATACAGTATAATATAAATACTGACAGATAGATAGATAGATAGATAGATAGATAGATTTCCAACATTTCTCATTTAGTTTAATTTACTTGATGTAATAAAACTAAATAACTGATAACTAAAATCAAAATAAAAAGGGAAAATTTAAAAATAAAAACTGATTCGAAATATTACTAAAAACTATAGTCAATGATACTAATATTTTTCGGTTGTACTACAAAATATCAAAAATATTTATATTAACTATTTGATTTTTTTCTTTTTGTTTTACAGTATAATATAATTATTATTATTATTTTTGCTTTTTATTTAATAACAATAAAACATAATTATTATTGTATAGTCACCTATAGCCATGTCAAATGGGTCAAAAATAGTGGGAATGTAGCCTATAAAACTGGAAAGTTTTTTTTTTAATACAATTCAGCCCTAAAAGCATGGTTTGCACTCAAAAAGTAAAAAGTCATTTTTCAGCTGTTTAAGAAAATTATTTAAATTTTCTGTGCTGATGCTCTCCCCTACAATATCACTCCAATCATTCATTAATAATGTCTTCATATTATTATTATTTCTCTTTTTTTTTTTTTTACTGTGCAGCCCTAATTCAAATCACTAATCCTATGTATGAGCAATATAAATAGTGACGCATTCTCTCATTTTAGAACTCAGAGTCTGTATTTCTCTGTGGAGGTCAGACAAGCATCGGTGCTCCTCGTCTCCTCTAGTCTGATGGTCTGTCTCAGGTGCAGATATGAGCGCAAGAAGGCGGGAGACCAATTACACACAAAGAGGATTAGTTACATAACTGCAGAGAAAAACTCTGCAAAGCCCAACGCTCACAGGACTCTCGCTTAAAACAACTGAAAGATTTAATAGAAAGTTACTAATCACAAACCTCAACTTCAGATTAGCGTGTTGGTTCTGAAGGTAAATCTCATACTATTTTAAGGCTTTTTTAAAGAAATTAATCATTTCACTCAGCAAAGATTTCATTCAATTGTTCAAAAGTGACAGTAAAGACATTTGTAATGTTACAAAAGATTTAGATTTCAAATAAATGCTGCTCTTTTGAACTTAATATTCACCAAAGTCTCCTGAAAACACAACACTTTACACAACACAACTGTTTTCAACTGAAGGATCACGTGACGCTGAAGACTGGAGTAAAAAGGTTGCTGAAAATTCAGCTTTACCATCACAGAATGAAATTAAAATAGAAAACATTTATTTTGAATTGTAATAATATTTCACAATATTACTATATTTTTGATCCAAAAATCGTGGACATGAACAGTCTCGTGTAGCTTTTGCCCACCTTGAGAAACGTTTGCGATGGGAGACTCCTCGTGCCGCAGGTAGAACTTCACTTCCTGTCTCCTTTGACCCCATTTCTGTAAGTGCTCGAACATCAGCTGATCAAAAGGGATCGCTCTCTCTGTGAATAAGCACACAGACACTCTTTGTCACATGCACTCTATGCTTACCACAGAGAATGTGAATGTCAAAACTGTTATAATACTTCTCTATTTTCATCTAATCCTTTCTATTACACAATAGCCCCGTAGCAAAATATGGTGGCGCGTCCAGATGAAAAAGGTCTGGCTATCCTTGCTAAAGGCTATCTTTACTGTCTTTGACAGTGCGGGCCGCGTGCCATGTGTGGGACACTAGAATAACAGGCCCACAGGAGCCATGTAAACAAACCTAGAGGCTGCGGCCCAGGCCCTGAGACGTCCTGACCCATATACTACCACCCACTGTCTAGGACAGACTCTGACAAGGACGTCATTGTTATGTGATGGACAGTGTTGCTTTCTCTGTGGGATCTGGTCCATGAACGTTTCCATTCAGTGCTATTTACTGATGTAACAGAGCTAAGCAATACATCTGTATCTGTCAGCCATATTGAGCAGGGCATGAAGAAATCCGACTGCACTGTACATATGGCATGTGTCTGTATTCACTGACTAAAGAACAGGTGATTTATGAGACTAGACTAGAACGTACTTTATAATTTTACAGTACTGTGTAATATGTTGAATCAACATTAGTCTCAGACTCAGATGGCTCGCCTACGGGCCTCCATGAACCATTTAAGTCAATGTTGTGCTGATTTATTGAAAGAAAGCCGAAATAAAATTAAATATAAAAATTTAAAATAAATAAATAATGTAATAGTTAGTGCTGGGCAGCGATTAATCGCGATTAATCGCATCCAAAATAAAAGTTTTTGTTTATATAATATATCTGTGTGTACTGTGTATATTTATTATGTGTATATAAAGACACACACATACAGTATATATTTTGAAAAGATTTACATGTATTTACATGTATATATTTATTAATATAATTTATATGATATATAAATATATTTAATATATAATCATAACACATTTTTCTTAAATATATACATACATGGGTGTGTATTCATATATACATAATAAATACACACACATATATTATGTACACAAAAACTTTTATTTTGGATGCGATTAATCGCGATTAATCGTTGCCCAGCACTAGTAATAGTATATAAATGATACTAAAATAACATTGGTTCATGAAAGAACAGCACAGTTAACACAAAAATACACTGTAAAACCGAACAGTGAAATGAATGAAATGAAATGAGTTAATTTCACTTAAATAATAATGAAAGTTCATTAGACTTAATTGAAATAAGTTCTGTAAACTCAAAATGTTGTTGTAGTAAGGTGAACTTAAAATGATTGCGTTTTCTAGTTCCCAGCATGCTTTGCATCAGACAACAAGGAAAATAAATGCAGAAATTAAGTGTTATTTTGTGTGTTTTTGCACAAGATTAACAAAGAGACACAAGTTAGTACTTAAATGTTGTGTTATGTTAAGATTTACATAGATTTCTGTTATGTTGGTTTTGTAGTGTTACCGTTGTGGTGAAGAGTAGAGCCTGTGGTTGAGGTTGAGGATGGACAGTAATCCTTAAAGACTATATATACTGCATGTTGTTTGACTATTTACATGCAAGTGTGTCGTGAGTCTTTTAGATAACTACATTAGCGTGCCAGTGTGCTGTTGCAAACTAGCACTTAACTATAAAAATCTGAATGAAGATTTTATGAGCTGTTTATGGAAGCAAGTATAATTATCATTGTGATGAGTGGGGTGGGATCATGGAAGTGAGGCTTGGATTGGCTCCCATGGCTCTCAGCCCCGCCCCACTTGTCATAAAATTTTAAGCTCTACTAACTTAAAAACATTGAGTTTGTTTACTCAAATGTTTTGAGTATTCTTAACTTATCGGGTTTTACAGTGTAGTTGTCCAAAATGTCAAGCTGTCCAAAATCCGATTAGCTGGTTTTCTGCAAATTCTGGCATTCAGGTGCATCGATTTCTTTTTTCTCTCTCTCTCTCTTTCTTTTTTTTTAAATCAGGAAAACAAAACCATGTTGCTAAAATTAAGCAATTAATAAACAGAACTAGTCACTGGATAGTTGATATAGCATCAAATCTAAATTTGCATACTATCCATCCTAAATTTTTATGGAAGATGAAATAAACTTAAGCCCAGATGGTATACTAAACTCTGCAGATTTAAACATATTTTAGTTAATATGGCCTACAATGCAATGGTTCTCTTTTGACTTTTTCAGTTAGATGAATGCATTTTAATGCATTTCATTTAGCCAGATGCTAACACATACTAACTAACACAAACAGTGAATGACTTGTTCAGATGACTCGTTTACACATTAGTAAAGTGGTTCTTGGAAAGAATAAGATGTAAAGTGGACCAGACTTTATGCCAATTATCAAAAGTCTGGCTCTACAATAATAAGTCAACCATTCTAGGTAAAACTGAAGAGTTTATATTGTCTAAATTCAACCAAAGCAACACAGACTATTTATATTTCAACTTGCAAATTAAAATATACTACCATTAAAACGTTTGGAGTTGGTAAGATGTTTTAATGCTTTTTAAAGAAGTTTCTCATGCTCACCAAAGCTGCATGTATTTGAAGAAACTTCCGAGAAACATTCATTTTTAACGGCAGCAACGTTTAATATTTTTGTGGAAACCGTAATGCATTTTTAACTTCAGGATTCTTTGATCAATAGAAAGTTCAAAAGAAATGCATTTATTTGAAATATAAATATTTTGTAACGTTAGAAATATCTATACTGTAATCTTTGATAAATTATAAAATTATTTATTTTAAAAGCATCTCAATGACCCCAAACTTTTGAATATTAGTGTACAGTATGTGCCAACAGACTCATACCTTTTCCTCTCCAGACCTCAGCGAGGTGGCAGCCGCTCTCCCCAGCCTCCTTACAGAATTCCACCACATCCTTGCAGAGCGTCTCTGGGGTAATGGGCACCTCAGTCAGCAACTGTTGATTATCACTCAGGAATACAGTCAGAATCATCTGTAAAGAGGAAAGAATAACATCTTTCTTTGAGTGAACTTCCAGCCTCTCATTTTGACTGTGTGGGTTTCTCCTTAATCTCTCTTGCCTTGTCATAATTCTCCAACTGTTTACGTTAATTTTCCCCGCCGTCTCATCAAATGAGTGCCAATTGCAAAGACAGATGAGAGCTAAATAAAAGACATCCAAAAGTTGAGCTGAAATCAAGGGAATTGCATGTTTATTCTACACACTGCCAAGAAAAAGTATAATCATTATGCCTGATCTATTATCTCCCACGTACCAAAACATATTGGCAAAGACTTTAACCACACACAAAATGGAAAATATCTAAGGTTTCTAGGAGATTTAGGAAAGAAACCTTTCAGAAGGACAGCAAAGTCTGCATCACAGACGTCAAACAAGTTATTTTATCTAATCATTAGATGATACTCCATCATTCAGTGGGGTTTCTATCAAAGAGGATTAAACTAATGGTCAGGAAAATTGGATTAAGAATTGGACAAAAAAACTTAACTAATAAAATCTTCTTGGTCAAATGGCATTTGTTAGATTTTAGATGGTGCTCACCTGTGCAAAAGTCACTGTGGTGAGATGTCAAGTGGCACAATGAGAATAAAACAAAACAAAACAAAGTAAAATAAAATGCCTTTAAACAGAAATATTTGAAAACATAAATCTGTCATTTTGGATTAACATTGGAGTACAGTAAGAATGATTGCAACAAATAAATCTCTGTAGGTATACCAGGCATTTGGAAAATGCATGTATTTTATTACAACAGTCACCAATAAAATGTAAACACGTTCACATATTTCTTCATCCCGCTTCACTTCACTTACAAATTTAAATGCTTTATATCTTATAAATCCATCTGAATTCAATTCCCACCCGGGGCATGCTTTACTCCTAAAGTGTAACACAATCCCTCCAAACAAGCAAGCAGCAGATTGAAAGAGAAATTCTGTGAGGGTTGGATTACAGGGCAGAGCTATAATAATCTGATTAGACGGGGGTGCAAACATGCGAGCGTGTGGCTACAGAGAGCTAAGGAAACTGTTTCGCTGGCTGAAGCAAAACAAATCCAGAAAGGGAAATGCTGCTGTGATCTGTGAAGACAGCGGATAATCCCGACCTGGACAGCTGCCTGGAATTTTACTGTCACGAGGTTTCATATTAAAATAGCACAGCGCCAAAAAAAAAAAAAAAACGTCAAATCATGCTTGCACTCCATCTGAACAATTCAATTGCTTGACCAAAGACAAACATTGTAAATCAATTAGAATTAAAGGAACAGTTCATCCAAACATTTTAATTCTGCCATCATTTACTCACCCTCATGACGTTCAAAACCTGTGAACCTTTCTTTGTTAAGAACACAAAAGCAGACATTCTGAAGAACTGTTTTAGTCCATACAGTGAAAGTCAATGGGGTCTAAAACTACATTGGACAACAAACGATCAAAAAAAAAAAAAAAAAACCAGGGAATGACATGAGGATTGATTTAATGAAAACAGAATTTTTAATTTCTTGGTGAACTATCCCTTTAAATAATGAAAAAAGCAGATTGACAGGTAACACTTTACATTAAGGTTTCATTAGTTAAAAACATTAATGCAGCTAATAATGAACAATACTTCTACAGCCTTTATTAATCTAAGTTTAAGTTAATTTCAACATTAACCAATCAATTTCTGTATCTGTTAACTAATATTAACAAAGATGAATACATGCTGTAAAAAGCATAATGTTCGTTGTTAGTTCATGTTTTCTTGTATATTAATTAATGTTCACAAATGAAACCTCATGTAAAGTGTTACTGAATGACAGTCTGTGAATCCTAGGAAACACTGAAATGCAACATCATCTTTTACTGAATGAAAGTTCCAGATTCTATGTTTTTTTTAAAAACACACACAGTAACTAATTTAAACACATTCCTCAATTTGCATAAACAAACAAGCAAAAACATGTACTTAAATGATGTACTTATAATGGAAACTGGAAATACACCCCATACTTATCTGAGACTTCCATTTTAAGTGGAGTTCTGTCAACATATTTTTTGTTTGTTCATTCAAATTGAGAGAATTTTCTCCTAATCAACAGCATACCACAACTTTTCATGCAAGAAATAAACAACAAGCCTATCCCAGCATGCCACAAACACGTGCGTGAAATAGCAGCCTTTGATTTAACACATCCGCGATCCGTTCCAACTATAGCAAGACTTAATTTAACACTCCTCACTTACACATGCACTTAAAAACAAATGTCAATCTTCTGAAATCCGCCATGCCCCAGACATGTCCCGCTATTTTAAACCATACACAAGTGCCTAAACTTCTATCCTCAGCGTCCACTCGTCTGCCCCTATCTCGCATGTCTTAAGCCCTCTGGACTTTCACCTTAGTCGCCCCATGTGGCACCTTCAGCTTCCGGTCTTCCATCCCCTGCGCCCGCGCTCTCTTTTGCAGCCAGGGCCTGGCCTTGGAGGCGCTGACCAGGCTGCATAGCACCATACTGATGAACCTCCTCATGGAGCTCTGAGGCTGGGGTTGATGGATTGGAGGAGCCGGGCAGTCCAGGCGCTGGGGAGCTGCCTGCTGCCACTGGAGTGTGTCTGTCTCTCTCTCTCTCTCTGGGTGCCTGGCTGTCTGTCTGACTGAGAGTGTGTGAGTGGAGATACTATAGAGTGGTTAAGGAAGGGGAGGGGGGCAGGGGGCATTTTGGGAAGGGGAGGGGGGCAGGGGAGGGTGGGCGAGCTCTCTTTCCCAAACTGCATTCCCTCAGGAACAAGCAGAGGTGCCAGGGGAAGATAAGAAGTATCTGATGACAATACACAGACCATCCTGTGACATGTCACTGATAGAGCGGACCGAACTCCACGTCACGCTCACTCAGACTAAAACACACACTTCGGCATAGGAAGTCACACTCATGGCACTTACGTTATCGAATTAAGAAGAACACATAGACAGTGTGCACTTAATGTATACAAGGGCTTTAAAACCTGCCGATCATCCATTCAGATTAAAGTCCTCATGAAATCAAAATTTACTTTGTTAGTGCACATTGTTTGACGGCTTGGCCATAAAATCCTTAACTGGAAAAATAAAACCCTGCACTCTATTCAATATTCCGTTTCTGCTGGAAATACATCACAGTACTTAAGTAAAGTTGGCAGCAACTTCCGGTTCACGTGGCCTTTAAAATACAAAGCATGCAAAATGGTTGCTAGTGCTGTTGCCAGAGCATTTTCTAGGCAGTTTCTAGCATGTTCTGAATGGTTGCCAAAGCTTTGCTAAGCAGTTGGTAGGGTGTTCTACTGTAGATGTTTACAGAGTGTTGCTAAATGGTTGCAAAGGTGTTCTGGGTGGTTGCCAAGGCATTGCTAAGTGGTCGATAAAGAGTTCTGAATGGTTGCCAAGCAGTTGCTAGGGTGTTCTAGGTGGTTTCCAGGGAATTGCTATGCAATTGCTAGTGTAATGTAATGTAGATGCTTACAGAGCATTGCTAAATGGTTGCGAAGGTATTCTGTATAGTTGGCAGCAGTTGCTAATGGGTTCTAGGCTGTTTCTAGCATGGTCTGGATGGTTGAAAAGGAATTGGTGGTGGTTGCTAGGGTGTTGTAGGTGATTACAAAAACACTGCTAAGCAGTTGCTAGGATGTTCTGGGTGCTTGCTTACTTGCTCATGTCAAAAGTGCCCCTACCACCAAGATCTTCTGGTTTCTAGATTTGACTTGAATCCCTCCTTAAAGGGATAGTTCACCCAAAAATGAAAATTCTCTCATTAATTACTCACCCTCATGTCGTTCCAAACCCATAAGACCATCATTCATCTTCGAATGCAAATTAAGATATGTTTGATGAAATCCGAGAGCTTTCTGATCCTCCATAGACAGCAATGCAACTACTACATTCAAGGCCCAGAAAAGGACATTCTTAAAATAGTCCATGTGCCAAAAGTTGAATATCTGATTGCTTTGAAAACTAAACTCTGGGAAAAATAACCCTAACATTTATAAGTATGATAATAATAATAGTGATGCATGCTTTAGCATTAGCACCACTAATAATCGATATGGACTCATCTCTGCCCACGACGATTGCGCAGAATCTACAGAAGGTTTTCTGATTCCAAAGAAGGAGCTGAAGTCGCAGCACTCAATGCATTGTCAATAATAAATCTCAGGACACAGGCAGGCCTTGTCACTGTGGGTCTTGGGCGTCCTGACAAATAGAGCTCTGGCTGGGACACGTCGGACCGGGTAAAGCTGCCCAGTTTCCACTGTAAAAACTGTTATTGCTTCCTTAAGTTTGTAACATGTCATTAAATAAGAAGCTTCTGTATGAAAAATCCTAAAAAGGACATCAAAACGCTTCTGTGAACATCATATAATACTATCCAACTGCTTAACACCCAAATGTCTCAACATATAACTCAAAGCATTTTTAATTGATTTGATACAGATGGGATATGTGCCCCTGCTTAAGCATTGTGGGATTGTTGACACTGTGAATGCTCACCTGATTTACTGTACTGAGCCATCAATAGGGTGTCCATAGCAACGACTGCATCCATGGAAACATGTCAGTTCCCCTCACTTCACTGCCGGTCAAAGACTTGCATAGTTAAGTGCAGTTAACAGCAGTAAACAGCACACTCAATCTCGGAGCATTTAACGGCCCTGACAGCTCCTCGCTCTCATGAGTCTGGCACCTGGACCCAGTGAGCTCAAAAACAGACCAGAGTATGTTTGGATTTCACATTTAATGGAAGTTTTGGGTTTGATGGCATGGAAAAAGGACTAAAAGGAAGCTGAAATGAAAAATGAGGGTAAATGAGAATAAATCATCATGAATTCCAAGAAAGAATTCATAAATAAAACTCCAGCCTCTTACTCATAATCAATAATCATTAGTCACAGTTTTATTTTTTTCCCCCATGTAGACAGACAGATCTAGAGAGAAAAAAACTGTAACTATATATAGAGAAGTATATATAGATTTAGTTATAGATATAGTTACAATATTTACAACTACACAAAAATGAAATCTACAGCTATATATATATAGAACTACATTATATATTTACACTACCATTTAAATGTTTACTGAAAGAAATTAATAAATTTTTTAATGGCCGACATATCCAGAGAGCAGGTTGGTTGACATACACTACCCATAAAAAGTCTGAGGTCAGTATTATATATTTTATAAATAAATGTATATTTTTATTCAGCAAGGACACGTCGAATTTATCAAAAGTGACACAAAAGACATTTCTAATCATACAAAATTTTCTATTTTAATAATAATAATACAGATTTTATATATTTCTACAAATGTTCTGCCAAGCACTATATCATGTAATAATATGTGCTAATGATATTAATTATAAAATGTATAGTTTTCGTCCTAGCTTCTGATTCGTCAATACAACATTTCAGTAGAGCTGAAATCCACAACATAGTAATATCTATGACGTATGTTTACCTTATTATGTTGCACCCATAGAGGACACTGACATCATATCATAACTTTATAAGTTTACTGCCCTCTCGTATTGATATATAAGCAAACCTAGTCACAAAATAATCTAAGTAACCATTATTGCAAAGGTGAAGCACAGGAGACGATTCCCTCGAGAGACTTAGAGATTCAGCAGTACTGTGAGGTCGCAATTTCAATAATGAATCTCTGGGGAGATGTGAGCGACACTAGTGAGGACTAATAACTAAAGCACACACTGGCTCAGCTTCCTACTACAGCGACGTGGGACGTATTAAAGATCCTGAGCTGCCAACACACTGTTCTGAGTGCAGATGAAGTTGTAATCTCACAGCCAGAAAACTGCCTGCCAGTGTATAAAGGACAGGCAAAAAAACACATGATGAGACCGTAGAAATGTGTGTGCGTTCACCTAGGGCACAATTTGTTCAATCTATAACTGGAAATTGACAAGAAGAGACAGATTCATGTTCTCACAGCAAATGAAAATCAGTCATGGTTCATCTAGAAGCTTTAATACTCGGTTCTACAGGAAATGAACAAGCTGTGAGGTAAACAGAGCACATCTTCCTATTTACTACTTCATTATGCAAACGTAAACTCACTTGTCATTGCTTATAGCTGTCATAGACTTTGCACTATGGGCGGCATGGATGTTTATGAATATTCAAAATGCTGTGAGCGATTTTGCATAGCAAAACAGACTAACTCTTGCTTATTGCAAGCGGCAAGCTTCTGAAAATTCTCCAGACTTTAATTAACTTAACATGAAGACAGATATTTCTGCTTGCTTATCATATTTGATATTTTATTTATCTGGTCCCAAAGGAAGAAAATACTTCTGCATTTCCCATCCAGCACTTCTAGAGTTATAAATATTCATATGCACAGTAAGTCAACATAAACCCCAGCTCTGAAAATAAAAGACTGATCTGGGTTAGTGATGTAAGGATTGCAAACATAACGTTTTTTTGAACCCGTTCTTTTTAGTAAACTGGATGAATCAGTTCACCAAATTGGACTGAATTGTCTGAAACAGTTTGCAGCTCGAGTCAGCACGACTCTATAAGTTACTCAATCAAAACTCACTCTCAGATGTGCCCGACAGTCACTCCGACTCAAAATGAGCCAATATCCAAGAGTATATGATCCTATTATGCCGGCTTTTCCCAACTCAGTCGGTGCTCCTATGAAGGTGTGCAGTCAAGTTCAACTTACAAACTGTCTGCCGAGGGTTTAAAAAAAAGTATGTTTCTGATGACTTTTACTGAAAAGGATAAAGTATAACAAATAAAATTGATTGGACTTACAACAGTGATCAGATGGCAGCAGTCAATGGCAGAGTCGGTTAAATGCAGCAGTTTTCGAGATACAAAGGAACATACACATAAAACATTCACATATCTTATCATTATTGGGTGCTTTATTAAGGGGTAATGAAGTGAGAAATCTAAATTCCCTTTATCTTTTGATATATGTGACCCTGGACCACAAAACCAGTCTTAAGTGTCAATTTTTGAAATTGAGATTTATACATCACCTGAAAGCTGAATAAATAAGCTTTCCATTGATGTATGGGTTGTTAGGATAGGACAATATTTGGCCGAGATAGAACTATTTGGAAATCTGGAGTCTGAGGGTGCAAAAAAATCAAAATATTGAGAAAATCGCCTTTAAATTTGTTCAAATTAATTCTTAGCAATGCATATTACTAATCAAAAACGACATTTTGATATATTTACAGCAGTAAATTTACAAAATATCTTCATGGAATAATGATCTTTAGTTAATATACTAATGATTTTTGGCATAAAAGAAAAATCGAAAATTTTGACCTATACAGTGAATTTTTGGCTATTGCTACAAATATACCCCAGCGACTTAAGACTGGTTTTGTGGTCCAGGGTCACATATAAGAGGTCATTGTGCTATAAAAAAACATTCTGCAAATTTCAGAACTCAAAGCTTTCTCGATAGTCTAAAAACAGCTAATATTGAAGCCAGTCTGCCAAAACGACAGGTTGTGGAATGTGCCACGTGCCACTTCATGACGTAATTGTGTGTATAAACACCACCTCCACAGAAGATCATCAATGCCTGCTTCTACATTGCTGCCTGTTTAGCCCCGCCCACTGATTCATGCATGCAGTGTAAATTAATTCTGTGCCGACTATATTGGATCCGATGTCGCACCACAAAAGTGGGAGTAACTGTTTTTATTACGTAATCACTATTTTGTCTGTTATTACAGATCGTTTGATATGTACTGAGTATTTATGCGTTTTTAACCTAAATCACAGCAGCATCCATCTGTGAAGGATGTAGGCTGTCAAACAAACACAACTATTAGCCAATCATAGCAGTAGGCATTCACTTCCGACTCTACAATCCACCACGCCTATTCAAACAGAGCATTAAGATGAGGGGTGTCAAAACAAGACAGAAAATAGTTTATTACTTCTAAATTATGATGTTTTTGAGGTAAAAATCTTGATAACATTATAAGTGGACCTCAGAGAACAGTACAAAACAAAAAACAAAGGCAGTTCATGACAACGTTAATTGAATTGTGTATACGTGACATAAACTAACTGGTCAATCGGTTATTTATACCAGTTCACTGAAACAAACTGTACGATACAACCAGTTTGTGGGAAAGAATTGGACTTCCCATCACTAATCTGTGCCTGTTGGCTGTTTGGCAGATCAATTCTCAAGCTCTAGCAGGATTTAAAGACATCTAAACTGTAGTACTTTTATAATTACATGTCAGTCTGAAGTCCTGAGGTTAATCGCACATGTCTGCGTTGACGTTTGACATGTCATGGAATCATTCCTGCGGTATACTAAAGGCAAAAGGGGGAAACATGCAGCCAAAAGTGAGGGAATCTCTAATTCTCCACAGAGGAAGTGTGCAGTCCATTAGCTCTATTAGTTAACTCTAAATCCACTCCCAGTCCAATCTGTCTGAACTCCAAATGTGACTGCCCTTTGCAAAGGTGAAAGGTTAACTTCAGTACAGAGGATGCTCCTTTCATTCACCTTTGATCTTTGACCCCATCTGGCTCTCCCTGTAATCTGTGCTCTAATACGTCCTATTGTGGGACACTTCTGCCTCATGGAGATGGAAAATAAGATGGCAGTTTCTACTCTAACAGTATTCTGTTGGAACTGCTGGAAAAAGTGCTCCAGGATTTGGGGTGTGAGGGATTTAAAAGCACACAACCCTGAGTGTGTCACAATTCAGGAATTCTGACAACTGACCCAACCTTTCCACAGCTCACCGCACAGCGCCTTAAAATACTCCCAGCAGGCTAATGTTTCATTCAACACAGCCACAAACTGCATCACTCTCACACAGAAACAATGACAGAACAAGAAATCTGACAGGATGAGGAACACAAACACAATCAGAATGTAGAATAAATATCAGTAAAAGTGGAATATATAATAATTGAAAAATATATAATAATTGGGTTAACAAGACAATCTGGTAACACTTGACAATAAAGTTTCATTGGTTAACATTAGTAAATGCATTAGCAAACATGAACAATATATTTTTAGCAGTTTATTAATCTTTGTTAATATTAGTTAGTAAAAAATATAATTGAACACTGTTTGTTCATGGTACTTCACAGTTCGTTAATTAAAGTTAAAGGTATAGTTCACCAAAACATGAAAATTCTGTAGTATTCTTTAGTAACTTTAACCTAACGTTGTTCCAAACCTGTATGAATTTCTTCTGCTAAACACAAAAGAAGATCTTTTGAAGAATGTTGGTAACCAAAAATTTCTCCACACTGTGGAAGTCCATGGCTACTGGCAGCTGTATAATTACCAACATTTGTCAAAATATCTTCTTTTATCTTCAACAGAAGAAAGGTTATGATCAACTTGAGGTTTAATAAATGTCAACAGAATCTTCTTTTTTGGAAGAACTATTACTTTAACATAGACAGTGTTTGATTAAAAAAAATTGCACGTTGAAATTGACTAATTTCACTGGCTAATTTTAATAAATTTAACAATTACTTATTGTAATTGTAATGTGCTACTGACAAACCTTATAGCTACAAGGAAAATAAACCAATATTGACCAAGTGTGTGTATATACATACTTTTACTTAGAAATAATTTGATGCAAAGTACAAAATAAAGCATGGTGATGGTAGAATCTAAGTGCAGAACTTTTCTAAGCCCGTTTAAAAATCACTATTAGTATTAAGTAACTGGTTCACTTGTGTTGCGCTTCATATTAAAAATGTACATTCATACATTTTAAGAGTGGATAAAGTGTCTAAATACTTTTGGGGGTCTGTTTAGTGAAGAAAAAAAAATCACTCAGAAATTGCCAGTAAATTTCACAAACAAAAGAAACGGCAAGTAACAAATCGTTAGTAGAAAACTGAAATAAAACATACTCAAACAATCTTCCTTCAAAAATGATTTATATAATGTATGTAAATATAAAGAAATCATACATATTGTGCATGTAATTCACTCTAGGAGTAAGCCGACTCCATTCAACCAAAATTTGTTAAGCCACATAGGCTGCTGTTGTTTTGACTTAAAATGGCATATAGGCTGTGTGACCAGTCACTTACCCCTCATAACAGGCATCCCACAATTTAATATTAAAATCCATACTACACCCAATTGATTATTATGTCTGGCACATGCAGTGATTCCTTCAGCATGCTTGCTTCTCTAACTCTGACAAGCCATAAGAACCGCATTCCTTCATGATAGTAACTGAATCCCGCAGTCCAACGCAATGCATACACAATTTATGAATGAATGTTGAGTGAGAGCTGTCAATCATGCTCCTGACCGACAGCTCTGAGTCTCAGCGGCAGTAAAGTATCATCAGCTGCTGCAAACTTACCGGCATCATGATTGCAGAATGGCGAAATCAAACAGGAAGACCTGCACGAAAAAAACAAGTCTTTAACTTCCAAAGCAGAGTGAACAAAAAGTTAGATGAATAATTCTGTTATTCAAGCCCTTTGCCCGTTATGAGTTTGGTCCTGTGAATGTGGTGAAAGGATGCGCCATCTGAACTGGGTCATTTACGTCACAGCGGCGTCCCAATCCAGTGGCTTCGGCGTTTTGTGCAGGGTTTTATGGCAAGCCGTTTTCACATTTATGTCTTTAACTCGCATCTGTTTATACTTTACTCGTATTTTTAATTCACATACTATTTACAAACTGTCCATTAGATTACTGTAAGGCTATATGAGAATACTGGAATTCATACAGTGTCTGAAAACTCGTCCATTCATTTTGGAATAGATACTGGTAAATATCTGAATGGTTACTAGTAGGGGTGGGCGATATGGCGAAAATATCATATCACGATTCTTTTTCATGTTGGTTTTACTATTTTGTCTGAGCAGTACAGCCAAACTAATTTCCCTATTATAAAGACAAAGCCTTTCAAGGTAACAAAGTATAAAAAAGAATGGTGGATATTTAGGCCAAAGCGGGAAAAGATAAAAATCTTTGTCAGTATTTTATATTTGTTATTAAAAAATAAGAACAAAGATACACATTACAAATACACACATTACAAATACACATAATATACAAATAAAACAAACAGTGCTTTATTTTCAGGTACAATAGGCACATTTAGCAGGAGCATTCAAGAAATTGAATGAACAAATATAAAAATAAAATACTATATAGATTTTATTCGGTCAAGAGTAGTGAGTTAATTTTATTTTTCTCTTTGTGTTTTGTTTTAACATTAAAGAATAAAAATTATATCATCTGTCTGTCGATTTTGTCATAGTGTTTTATATTTATACCATCATTTACTCAAAATTAGTTTTAAACCTGAATGAGTTTCTTTCTTCTGCTGAACATACATGCTATTTTGAAGAACGTGGAAAACCAAACAGTTGCTGGTCCACAGTGACCTCCAAAGTATTTTTTTTTTCCTACCATCAAAGTGGAAAATGTGGACCAGCAACTGTTTGGTTACCCACGTTCTTCAAAATATCTGCTTTTGTGTTCAGCACTAGAAAGAAATTAATACAGATTTGGAACAACTTGAATAATGACAGAAATGTAATTTTTGGGTGAACTATCCCTTTAATGACAGTGGTCTGCATGTTTAGTACTGTCCCTTTAAGACCTGCACACATCTAATATACAGGCACGCATCCATTTGTCTCTCAACTGTTTACTTTCATTTTAGACATAACCAATTGAGTCTATATGTAAACCTTGTGGGTTTGACAGTATTAGCTCAAAAGGTAACTTAGTTGAGTAATCAGGTGCTGTTAGACAGGCTTTTTAGTGTGCGCGCTTCAGGTGTATGGGCTCAGGAAAAAGTGCATGTCAGACCAGCACGTGAATGACATGCTTAACCCCAAAGATCTAGTTAATTACAGACCGATCTCAAATCTCCCTTTTCTGTCAAAGATACTAGAAAAGGTAGTATCCTCACAATTATATTCCTTCCTAGAGAAAAATGATATCTGTGAGGAATTCCAGTCAGGATTTAGATTGTATCATAGTACTGAAACTGCTCTCATTAGAGTTACAAATGACCTGCTTCTATCATCCGATCGTGGTTGTATCTCTTTATTAGTTCTACTGGATCTTAGCGCTGCGTTCGACACTATCGACCACAATATTCTTTTGAATAAACTACAAAACTTTGTTGGCATTAGTGGAAGCGCCTTAGCATGGTTCAAATTGTACTTATCTGACCGCCGTCAGTTCGTAGCAGTGAATGAAGAGGTATCATATCGATCACAAGTGCAGTATGGAGTACCTCAAGGCTCAGTACTAGGGCCGTTACTTTTCACGCTTTAAATGTTACCCTTGGGAGATATTATCAGGAGACATGGTGTTAGCTTTCACTGTTATGCTGATGATACTCAGCTCTATATTTCTTCGTGGCCCGGTGAAACACACCAAATTGAGAAACTAACGGAATGCATAGTCGATATAAAAAAACTGGATGACGAGTAATTTTTTACTGCTAAATTCTGAAAAAGCAGAGGTTTTAATTATCGGACCTAAAAACCCCACATGTAATAACCTAGAACATTATCTAACACTTGATGGCTGCTCTGTCAATTCTTCTTCGTCAGTCAGGAACCTAGGTGTGCTGTTTGATGGCAATCTTTCATTTGAAAGCCATGTTTCTAGCATCTGTAAAACTGTGTTTTCATCTCAAAAGCATATCTAAATTGCGACCTATGCTCTCAACGTCAAATGCAGAAATGTTAATTCATGCGTTTATGAGCTCAAGGTTAGACTATTGTAATGCTTTATTGGGTGGTTGTTCTGCACGCTTGATCAACAAACTACAGTTGGTCCAAAATGCAGCAGCTAGAGTCCTTACTAGAACCAGGAAATATGACCATATTAGCCCGGTTCTGTCAACACTGCATTGGCTCCCTATCAAACATCGGATAAATTTTAAAATCGTGTTAATTACTTATAAAGCCCTGAATGGTTTAGCTCTTCAGTACTTGAGCGAGCTCTTATCACAATATAGTCCTCCACGTCCACTGCGTTCTCAAAACTCTGGCCATTTGATAATACCTAGAATATCAAAATCGACTGCGGGCGACAGATCCTTTTCCTATTTAGCACCCAAACTCTGGAACAATCTACCTAATACTGTTCGGGAGGCAGACACACTCTGTCAGTTTAAATCTAGTTTCAGTAAATCTGTTTCTTTCCTATTCTGTTTCTCAGTCCGTATCCGATCAGATGGTGGATCAGCACCAAGAGATGATGTCTACAGCCCTGATCGTCAGCGGAGACCAGGACACCCAGATGACCCCACCGAAAACCTTGATTAAAATACAATAAAATTAAAAAATATAACAAAATAACTAAAAATATAAAATACCTAACTACATAATACTACTATTGTTAGAAATTGCAACAAAATTAAAATAGAAATATAAAACTTTTGAACTGCGGGTTTCATCTGGTCAGAAGAGAACTGGCCCCCCAACTGAGCCTGGTTTCTCCCAAGGTTTTTTTTTTTCCATTCTGTCACAGAGGGAGTTTTGGTTCCTTGCCGCTGTCGCCTCTGGCTTGCTCAGTTGGGGACACTTAATTTCTAGCGATTATCGCCGATTTGATTGCACAGATACTATTTAAACTAAACTGAGCTAGACAATGACATCTCTGAATTCAATAATGAAATGCCTTTAACTGAAAATTGAGTGTTTAATCTTATCATTATACATTACTGACACTCTATCCTCCAATTTGATACTGTTAAGTGCTTTGACACAATCTGTATTGTTAAAAGGGCTATATAAATAAAGGTGACTTGACTTGACCGGCAAGGCTTTAAACCACGCAAATAATGTACTTTTGTGATTGCGAGTAAGTGCAGTGTCCTGTGAGAGTAACTCTACCGCTGAGTTAACACTGACCTGATTGTATGTCGCGCTGTACAGTATATTGATACTGCGGTGCCAGAACTGTAACTGATAGAATGTGTGCTGTAGCACGATACTACGATATTTCTCCAAAAGCAGATCGTGGAGACATTTTTATCGTCCGTGATCAAAAATAGTCATATCGCACACCCCTAGTTACTAGTGATTAAAGAATAAGTACTAATGACTGAAACAGGTACCAGCAACATCTGGAATACATACTAGTCAGAAATGAATAACCTAATTGATATGTGAACCACAGATCACCTTTTACCTAAGAAATTGAACACCAAAAATTAAATAAGTAGGTTTACACTGGGTTAGTGATTAAGCAATAGCATGTGATGAATAAGTACAAGATATTAGTCAAAAGTGTGCTTGTATTGTAAACGTATTAGTAAAATAAAAGTTTTTTGTTTTTTTTTAAGGAGCAAATGGCTTGCCATAGGCGTAAAGAGTCCGAACAACGGAATTATGAATTCTACTACTGCGAAGGTTTATCTCATGAATGTTAACTAGATCATGCTGGGCAAAACTTCCTAAAGCATCCAGTAAAGCAACGTAATTCATATTCATAAGCTAAGCCTTTACCATAGTATGATTCGCGTTCAGGCAAAATCCATTTGATAACCTGTCCAGTGAATCTGCGTTGCACCGACTCGTGGTCAAGAAAAGAAAACGCCACCGAAAGAGTTCACACACTAGAAATTGCACGAACAACTCGTTTGGCCAATATATATATATATATATATATATATATATATATATATATATATATATATATATATATATATATATATATATATATAAAATTTTTTTTAAATTATATCGATAATTATGTATATTACTAAACATGAATGAGTAAAGCAGTTCAATCGATTATTTGTTATAATACAAGATGCATCATATATTATTTTCCAACAAAAAAGTACCATGGCATTGACATGTTTTTAAACATGTCCTTTGGCAATATCATGGTATTTTGATAACTTTAGACCACACATGAATATTGAAGATATTTACTACCATGACATACATTCTATTGTATTACAATCTGACATCTAATACTATGTTTCTTGCACATATTACAGCGTATATACCAAAATTTAAGTTTTCCACCAACATTAAGCGAAGAGGGGAAAAAAAAACATGACAATAAAAATAAAATTATTTGATTTTTATTATTTGAATTTGACTCATTTCACAATCAGTTTGGAGAGGAAGTTTTGTTGATTGGACTATCTAGGATTTCCTTTTTACTGATGACCATAATCTAGTGTCCAACAGTGCTGTGAATCTCTTGGAATGTTTAATATCTATAACATCAGATACAGTAGTTGTGCCCATGTGATTTTGGAGAAGCTGACAGACTTCAAGAGAAGCACCAACAAAGCAAGTTCACTTACTGCAGGATGCCGATCACTGCAGGATGTTGTTACACAATCCATAAAACTGGGGACACCTAGTTTTACACAGGGCATAAAACACTAACAACTGCAGTCAATCATTATACCAATGTGTACCAATGAAAAACATCACTAGTGAGACCCCGATTTGCCTGTGAGTTTACAAGATTGGCTTGACTGTTAGGTCAAAAAAACACTAATACTGCGTAACCTGTTTGTGTGCTTGGCACTGTAGTACAGCAAAATCCTGGTCCAATATATCAAACAAAAACGGCTCATAACAACACTAACAATAGTAATTATGTCAATAGTTTCCAAAGATCCTTTGGATGAATGTTTATTTACTGAATGCAGCAGTTTTGACCATTGGCATCCTTGAAGCGCAGGCGCATCTTGGGTTTGTATTTTTCAAGGTACATAAGCTGTTTGGCGTTAAAAGCCCCACGCCTTTTCCTAAAAAGAAAAATCATTCACATCACAAAATGACCAAAACAAATCATATCCCACAGAAAAAAGAAAAGAAACTCAATCGTGTGACTTACTGACGAATATACTGGACAGCATCTTCGTACATCATCCCGCATTCGATTAAGGCTATGGCCACCAAGACAGGAGCTCTGACCACAAAAAAAGCTGTTCTCATTTAAAACTATTTAAAAGTCAGGTCACTTGGTTATTAACCAGGAATTTCCCTGACTGATTTAGATATAACTTGAGGTTCACACCATCACAGCACAAAATGTTCAAAAAGAACGACATGTTTCATAACTCAAAATGACACAGCGTAATATCTCAGTGAGCTACAATCAGAAAACCACAAACCAACATTTCATATCTGTGTGTGAATCTGACTGAATTATATTTGGCCTGATAATACTTACCGTCCCAATCCAGCAACGCAATGTACTGCAATGCAACAGCCTGGTTCATCTTTAAATTTACATTTGAGAAGGTTCAACCAGTCATCAACAATTTGGTCAGGGGGCGAACTACCATCATCAAAAGGCCAATCCTAAAGGAAAACACAATTCTGCATTAAACGCACACAAAACCCCAAATTCCATCAGAATATTTGGGATATTTAAAGAGGTTAATCACAAATCTCACCAAAACTTCAATGCCTTCTTTTTCCACTGGTGTTTTGTCATACGTTGCATCACAAACCCGGACAAGCGTCTGCACTCCAAAACTCTTCAATTCCTAAAAGACATCAATATAGAAAAAATAGTCGGCTTTGACCCTATTCTTAATATTGGTACTCATATTAACTGCTCCCATCTTAATCCTTACCTCTGTAAACTTGACCAGCTGTGAATTGGTGGGATTGTGGGTGATGAGAAACCTCATGCATTCGTAGGTGATCTCAACAGGAGCAGGGCGATTCATTTTGACACTCAAATTGAATTGGACTTGATGGAAAAAAACAACTTCTGAATCTTCTACAGGGGTAGAAATAATGATTTCAAAATATCTAAGCAATTTGACTGAGGCAAATCTCTCCAAAAAAAAGGGAAACAGGAGAAGGAAAGAACTTTCACGCTCCCACGGTTTTAAAATAAAAACTAAAGAAGGGAACTATCCTTCTGATTTGCAATTTATAATTACCCCATTCAGGAGAGGAGAGATGATCAGTTGATACTAGAGAGAAGGAACAACGATTCGCTCTCTAGTACCTGGATTGGCTCAAACCGATTCATACACTTTAACTCTGGACAAAAAAAGATGCTCCCCGAAAGTGCAGAATTTAAGACGGGCAGTCAGGTAGTATAATCTTCATACGGCAGGCCCTCTGTTCACTTGTCTACAATGACCAGGTGCTGTGCCTGGCAGAAGTCTCCACTCACACTGACAAACGCCATAAATGTGCAGCCTGGAATAAGAAAAAGGATGGCGACCAATAAATAACCAGGGCAGTGGATCCTAAGGCACATCACAACCAGAAAGTGCAGTGAATCAAAACATGTCACCATTAACACCAAATGATTACTGGATATAGCCCACAGCTGAAGAGAGACCTCATTCCACTGCAGATATTGACTTTGGCCATTGGATGGATTATGAATTCTCATCATAAAATCATACAGGCCTTGCACAACATCATAACATGGTGGTATACATGGAAAATACTTCGCAATTGGTTTATATATTTCCTATCATGCACTTACTTTCAATAAGTGAACAGAAAACAAGTTGAGAACTCTGCATTCTATCTTCACCATTCGTGACTGTCTCTACTTTGCACCTAGAAAAGATAACCGAAATAAAACATTTCTTCTTCATTTCAGACTATTCATTTTTAAAGAAAGAATTCCAGAATGGAAAATGACAAGAGCCGATGTGTGTCTATTTGTGTTAGTACAGACTTATGCTATAAAAGCTTATCTTATGTAACATTTAACACACGTTAAGCATTTGAAATATTAATACACCCTCAGATTAATCTTAAAAAGGTGGATATTCACATGTGTGTGTATGTACACACACACACACACACACACACATATATATATATATATATATATATATATATATATATATATAGAGTCATGGCCAAAAATATCAGCATCCTTGGTAAATATGATCAAAAAAGTCAACCCCGAGACTCAACTATTTTCTGCAACTCCCCAGCTGTGGTCCTTGGAGAGCCTTTAGCCGCTCAAACTCTCCTCCTCACCGTGCATTAGGACGATATAGACACACGTCCTCTTCCAGGCAGTTTTGTAACATTTTATGTTGATTGGAAATTCTTAATTATTGCCCTGATGGTGGAAATGGGAATTTTCACTGCTATAGCTCTTTTCTTAAAGCCACTTCACTAATTTGTGAAGCTCAATTATCTTTTGCAGCACATCAGAAATATATTCTTTGGTTTTTCTCATTGTGATGGATGATTAAGGGAATTTGGGCTTTGTTTTCCATCCTATTTATATTTCTGTGAAACAGGAAGCCATGGCTGGATAATTTCATGTTCATAATCACCCTGGAGTGCTCAAAATTGTGAATATGAATGGGTATATAATTCAGAGATATTTTACTCATAAGAATTTCTGGAGGTGCAAATAATTGTGTCCAACGTGTATTTGAGGAAAACATTTATTTCATAAATGATATTTTTAAATAAAAGATCAAAAGGATTAACAATGCGGATTAATTTTTTATCATATTTACCAAGGGTGCCGATATTTTTGGCCATGACTGCATATGTATGACACATATCTCAGTCACCACATCTACTGCCCATATACTATCTATTTTTGACCATTATCTCATTCTTAAAGGGACAGTTCACACACACAAATGAAAAATATGTTATTTACTCACCTTCATGTTCCTTCAAATCCCTATAATTTTCTTTCTGCTCTGGAAAACAAAGGGAGATGTAAAGCAGAAACATGACAGTCTCTGTCATCATTCACTTTCATCACGTTATTTTTTTTCTTCCCCCATACAATGAAGGCAAATGGTGACTGAGAATGTCATTCTGTCCCTTTGTATTGTTTTCCACAGAAGACAGAAAATCATATTTTGAACTGGAACGACATAAGAGGGAGTAAATAACAAAAACAAAACAAAAAAAAAACTGGATAAACTATACGTTTAAAACAGAGAAAAATCTGCATTATATCTATGCATGGAACACAATGGGATCCATTTGCTGACCACACAATAATCTATATTTGTGGTGGACCGATTAAACAACCATTTAATTAAAAACTCAGATTCATAAAATATTACATTTTTTAATATACACACGTAAATCATCATGCTCATAAGACCCACTGCCTTATTGTGTGAACGTTAAGGCAGTTTATAAAAACAGATGTAATTTACAATGAACATCATTATTATCTGACAGTTCAAGTCATTAATACACGTTTATACGACATACAATATCCTATAATTACATTACAATGGTAAATCATTGTTAAAAAGTCCCAAATGTTTTACGCGATTAGTTCGCTCTTGTCCGCCTAGCGTGTTATAGATGCTAAATACGTATATATTTAAAGACACGCACAATTACACAATCCATCAATCATTTACATATTCATTAATGACAGAAAAAGGTAGATATGATATCATATCGATACTTACAAGGAGCCGACGGTAGATATGAATACCGTGACAAAGAGAGAAAGGATTGAGAGACGCTGCTAGCCGGCTAGCTCTCCCTGACCATTGAGCTCCCGTAACCAGGCGACAATTCCGGTCCGCGCAGATGACCGCTGATTGGCTGGCCGCAGTCACGTGGCCGAAAAACAGCACCTTTCACATTTGAACGAACGGAGTGGATAGATGTTACTTTTTTCATCAGCTAATCGGTCTCGAACGGTCTCTACCAATCACGTTGATTCTTCTAACAACTATACATTTTTAATAGTTGTTTGTGATTATTACAGCATATATAAAAAGTTTCGGTGATAGAAAAAATTATTTACTTTAAATAAAATAAGCATGTATTAATATAAAAGATTTTTTACATGAATTAAATTAGGTTAATAATGCAAACTTCTTTATACTGAAAAATAACCATATAACTCTATCAAATAGTTACACATATCATTAAAATATTTCTTTAAATATTTTATTAATTACAGTCGGCAAGAAACTCACATCACAGATTTTTAAAATGAAGTTATGTCACCATCTCATGGTGAGAAAGAGTTATAGCATGAATTATTCTCTCTTTTTTTTTTTTTTTTTTCTATTCATAGCAAAAACGGACAACAATGTATACCTAGAATCTGCTTTTAAAAAATTTAAAAATTACCTTTCTGAAAAATGTCATGTGTTTTTGTGTATGATATAATATTTGCATATTGCTGGGTGTGGTGATGACACATGCCGAGGCTGCAAGGCTTCAAAATGTATCATGGAGGCCAACTCACATTACAGTCCCTGTCTGTAAGATAATATCTAATGAAAGCACGCACCACCCAGCCACACTCCAGCACCACACCCTCCTAAAGCAGCTCCATCATCACAGGTGCCTCATGTGAGTAAACCACACTTACACTCAGCTATGATGGCGGTCAGGCCATAGATCAGGTTGGACAGGATTTCTTAAGGACTTTTACTGTAGTGTCATTCTTTCCCTCTTTCTTGTGCTTTTTGTTTTGTTCTTTTATTGTGCTTGCAGTTTCAATGACTATCAGTTTTGCGGCAAAACACGGTAAGATCTGATTTTATACATCGCTTAGTACTATTACTGAGTTAGTAAAATGATTAGTTATTACTGAGTAGCTACCAAACAAAGATAGGTCTTATTAAAAATAACAATTATACAAAATATGAAAATGCTACATTTTAGTTAGTATGTGTATATGTGGTTAGAAGCACAAAGTGACTTAATAAAAATGTTGAGTATTTTATTGCATGTATCATTTGTTAATATATAGCCTACATTTACTGTTTTTATATTCATCAAAGAACCCTGAAAACAATGTATCATCCACAAAAATATTAAGCAACACCACTGCATAATGATTTCTGAAGGATAATGTGATATTGAGAAGTGCCTAACGGCTGCTGAAAATTCAGCTTTGCCAGCACATCACAGAAATAAATTACTTTTTAATATATATATATTAAAAATAGAAAACTGTTATTTTAAACAGTAATAATATTTCACATTATTACTGTTTTTAACTTCATTTTTAAAGTCATATAAATGCAGTCTTAGTGAGCAAAGAGACTTTTGCTCACTAAGCAAATCACTAAGCAAATCATTTGTGGTTCGTAAACCACAAATCATTTCTTTTAAACATTGTACAGTATGTATGTATGCGTGTGTGTGTGTGGGTTGGTATCAAATACCAACCCACACACACACGCATACATACATACTGTGCGATGTTTAAAAGAAATGATTTGTGGTTTACGGGGACACAAATTTGTTTAATGACATGGGTATGACAGAGGTATTACAATTTGAAGGTGGTTTATGAAGACACATCCTGTGTCCCTGTTATTCAAAAGGCTTAAAAAAAATAAACTAAATGGTGTTTTTTTGAAAATCTAAAAATGCACAAAGTTTCCTGTAAGGGGTAGGTTTAGGTGTAGGGTTGGTGTACAGCGATAGAAAATACAGTTTGTACGGTATAAAAATCATTACGCCTATGGAGAGTCTCCATAAACCACAAATACCAACATGTGTGTGTGTGTGTGTATATATATATATACAGTGCCCTCCACTAATATTGGCACCCTTGATAAATATGAGCAAAGGCCGCTGTGAAAATAAATCTGCATTGTTTATCCTTTTGATCTTTCACTCAAAAAATTCACAAAATTCTAACCTATCATTGAAGTAAAACAACTGAAAGTGGGGAGAAAATCTCATGATGAAATAATTTTTTTTCTCCAATGAATGTTGGCCACAATTATTGGCACCCCTAGAAATTCTTATGAGTAAAATATCTCTGAAGTATATTCCCATTCATATTTACATTTTTTAGCACACCAGGGTGACTAAGAGCATGAAAGTGTCCAGCCATGACTTCCTGTTCCACAGGATTATAAGTATGAAGAACACAAAGGCCAAATTCCCTTAATCATCCATCACAAGGAGTAAAACCAAAGAATATAGTTCTGATGTACAGAACAAGATTGTTGAGCATCACAAAATAGAAAGTGGCTGTAAGAAAAGAGCTAAAGCATTGAAAATCCCTATTTCCACCATCAGGGCAATAATTAAGAGGTTACAATCAACTAAAGATGTTAAAAATCTGCCTGGAAGAGGACATGTGTCTATATCGTCCTAATGCACGGTGAGAAGGAGAGTTTAAAGACTCTTCAAGGATCACAGCTGGAGAATTGTAGAGATTAGTTGAGTCTTGGGGTCAGAAACCTAATAAATATATATCAAACATCCCCTACATCACCACATGTTGTTTGGGAGGGTTTCAAGGAAAATTCTCCTCACTCATCCAACAACAAACTCTAGCAAATTCAGCTATCAGACACGACTGGAACTTCAAATGGCACTGACTTCTATGGTCAGATGAAACTAAAAAAGAGCTTTTTGGCAGCAAAACCACCAGATGAGTTTAGTACAAACAGGGATAAAAAAGTACCCCATGTCCACGGTTAAATATACTGATGGATCTTTAATGTTGTGGGCCTGTTTTTCTGCCAGAGGTCCTGGACCATCTTGTTCAGATGCATGGCATCATGGATTCAATAATTGGGTGCCAATAATTGTGGCCAACATGACCTAGAGAAAGCAATTGTTTTACTTCAATGATAGGTTGGAATTTTGTGAATTTTTTGAATGAAAGATAAAAAGTATATTTACCAAGGGTGCCAATATTAGTGGAGGGCACTGTATATATATATTGTCATGCTGGATCACACCAAAAAAAGCAACTACAACAAAAAACGTATAAACATAAAGTGTGTGTGTGTTTACACATTTTGTTTTGTTTTTTTTTTACAAAAATTTTTTTAAAAACGTGTTGGCCATCTTATGAGACAACTATGAGACATCTTAGCTGTGACAAACCCAGGTGTGATCCAGCATGACAAATCCACATTTCTGCCTGCAAAATCAAGACAGCAAGGATTCCTAATGAGCAGGCTTGTCAACACAGGCTTGTTATATTTAAATGTGTCACCCTCGTGATTGCACAATCCCTTATTATAAGGTTACCTGTCATAGCTTCCATTTAAAGCACTTGGAACAGAATCAGATATCGCAAACTTTTTGATGAGATCTTTAGAAACAATCTGGAGTACCTGTTATGCATGGCTGAACGCCTCCGGAGTTTAAATATTAATCGAAGACAAAATCTCCACTGGCTAATTAAAAAAGATAATCAGCAACACAAAATTTGACATGATGAAAACCCATTGGGTTTTTGGTTAAATTTAGAGCATACTTTCATGACACCAGTTGTCAGGAGATTCACTGACCCAAACTAGAATGACCTGCTTCTGTGATTTTATCCTTGTCATTGTGCAAAAGTTTTGAGTTTCATATGTGATTGTGTTTATTTCAGGACATAGTTTGTGATCAGCGATGAACTGGTCAGGACTGGAGACCCTTCTAAGCGGGGTCAATAAATATTCTACAGTGTTCGGTCGAGTCTGGCTGTCTGTGGTGTTTGTGTTTCGTGTTCTGGTGTTTGTGGTGGCGGCTCAACGCGTTTGGGGCGACGATAGCAAAGACTTTGTGTGCAACACCAAGCAGCCCGGTTGCAACAACGTCTGCTACGACAGCACGTTCCCCATCTCTCACATCCGTCTGTGGGCCTTGCAGCTCATCTTTGTCACATGTCCATCACTCTTGGTCGTAGCCCACGTCAAATACAGAGAGGAAAAAGACAAGAAGTACACGGCCCTCCATGAGGGCACCCATTTATACGCCAACCCTGGGAAAAAGCGTGGGGGTCTTTGGTGGACCTACCTGTTAAGCTTGATCTTTAAAGCCACAGTTGATGCTGCCTTTCTCTATATTCTACATCACGTGTATAAAGGCTATGATCTCCCTCGCCTCACCAAGTGCTCGCTGGATCCTTGTCCGAATACGGTGGATTGTTTCATCTCCCGTCCCACGGAGAAGAAAATCTTCACTCTTTTCATGGTGGCCTCCTCTGCACTCTGCATCTTCATGTGTATCTGCGAAATTATTTATCTCATTGGAAAGCGTATATTAAAATACTCTATGATGCAAGAAGCACCACCGGGACGAGCTAAAAGACCAGACCCGACTCTGTCCAGCAGCCAAAACTTGAGTTCGCAAAAATTAAAAAACACCTCAATGGACAAAACTGCTATTTAATTACAGCAGTGTGTCGCCAAACCTTTACAACTTCAGTGAGTTCGGGATACGGGATAAAAAATCCTCTTTCACCATCATCCAAAATTGTTGCAATCAAATGCAAGTGCAAATAAAGTAGTCATCTAAGAACAATAATTAATTAGTACAGACCTCATGTTGCTTTTAAACACATTAATAAATATATATTTTTATACAAAATATATTTGTTTTCATTATCATGTCTGAGATGCGGTAGCCAGGATTTTCATGTTCAGGTTTATTTATTTTTATTTTATTTTTAGAATATGCACTTTAGAATGAACTTTAAAAGCAAAATGTATTTGAAAATAGGGAAAAAAATCTGGGTGAGGTGAGCTGGGCTCTAAGTACTTTGCAATCAATGTCAGATGGCTTCATGCAAATGTGGTATCGACCTCAAAATTTACATGTCTCCAACAGTACCATGCATTTTAAAGTTTGTTTTTTTATGATATCTTTTTTTGTATTTGTATTCAGTGTACATACATATCAAACATATCAATAAAAAAATCATTTAGATGCAGATTTGCCTTGGTTTTTTTGGTTTTATGGAATTGACAGAGTTAAAGGTTAGTATTTTAATAAAAGGATCAGTCACCCAAAAAGGAGAAATTTGTCATTATTTACTTATCCTAATGTCTTTCAAAAAATTGTATGACTTCAGTTTTAACACAAAAAGAGATATTTATAGCAGAATGTCCAAGCTGCTCTTATGCAACCTCTTTTATGAAGTTTTTTCTTTTTTGTAGTTTGACACCCCCGCTTTCATTGTATGGAAAAAAGCAGCTCTGATATTTAGCTTAACTCCTCATTTTATGTTCCACAGAATAAAGCATGCATACTTTCAATAAATGATGGCAGAAATTAATTTCTGGGTAACAATTCCTTTAAAATAACTTACATTAAAGCCAAATATGCTATATCAAATCTCTTAACAGCGTTTTGAACTCTCGGTATAATTCCTCTGATGCTCTCTGGATCTTTTCAGTCCTTATTTCTGTCAGCCTACACTGCTTTTGTACCTAGAATGCATTTCAAAATAAAATATTTTAGCACACAGTGCCCAGTGCACTTTCATTTACATGTTACATAAGAAGCACCTCTTGATCTTTTGCCTTCAGCAACCAATGATTACATGCCTCCTACCTTTTCTATCTCACTCACACACCACACACAAATATATCACACTGCACACCGAGGGCAACAAAAAACTGATTTAGTGTATATTTATTTGAATGTGTTTCAATGATAACGTAACAACAAAATGTGATTCTTTCATCCTAAGCATTTTACCCAACTTGAACAATTTCCAAGCACTGGCGTGTTGCTAACCTGCATATAATCTTTCAGTCTTTAGCACATTGACCAGAAAGAATACAGCAAATGTCCTCATGTATGATTCACTCACTCTGCGCTGCTCCTCCTACACATGTGCCCTGGCTTCGGCTCAAATGCACATAGCAAACAATCCATCCCACTCACATATGCACACCAGCTCACACACACTTTTAGAGACACCACCACAGACTCAAACACATTCAGCTGTATTCCTTCTCTACTGCTATATAATGTTTTAGAATCTGAGTTGTGCACCAGTCAGAATTGAATTGAGCATGCTTCAGAATTGAGAATGCTTCATATTCAACCATTTGAATTGAATCTGGATTATATAGCAAACAGAACTGTGAGTGTAAGTTTTGTTTGAGGAAATAGTATTACATTGGATTTTTTGACAATACATATGGGATATTTTCAGAAACATTAGATTTTAGTCTGCGAACAGGGATTTGAACTCGGGACACTCAAAGTGCAACAGCGTTACATTTTAGCACGATGCCCACGAGGCTATTGGCGCCAACAGAGTCAAATAATTATTAATAAATGTCATAATTATTCCAATGTTTCCTAGAGAAATTTGTATGTAGATTTTTTTAAACAGAAATTGTAATTGTTTAAGCAAGGATGCCTTCTATCACAGGAATAAATTACATTTAATAAAAAATATTATGTCAGAAGATAGTTTAACTTGTAATAACATTTCACAGTATCACTGATTTTACTGTAATTTTGATCAAAGTTCTTTGGAGAGCATAATATTTCAAAAATATATATATTAAAAAAATCATACCAACCCCATACTTTTTTAACAGTAGTTTCCAAAAACTAAATAAATTATGCAACATACATTATATAAACAACATATCATTTGGTCCATTGACTATGGTGGAAGAACACGTAATTTCTGAGAATGCTTCAGTTTACCCCCAAATCTTCAAAATGAAACTAAACACGAAGCAGCTTACAAGTTTACAAGCAGCTTAGACCAACTTTCTGTTCTTGCTCATTTTGTTGTTGTGTAACTGTGACATGTTGATTTTCCCTTCCTGTCATTCCAATTCACTGTACTTTGGGGTGGGGCCAGTTTATTTAAAATAAATAAACTGGCCCCACCCCATTATTGACAAACTATTTTCCTGTTGACACTGTAAAGCTGCATTGACACAATCAGTATTGAATACAGCGCTATATAAATAACTGTGACTTGACTGTCTTAACTTAAAATAGATGGTTATATAGCACATTAGCATATTTTTTCTGCCATATAAATATATAGATATATAGAGTAGTATTCCATACTCATGAAATGAAAGGGAGAGTTCTTAAATTATGATTTTGGCTGAGCTTGCTAAGAATTTTCAAAACCGTTTTGAAAACCATAATAGAGACATCATAACGCTGGGAATGCATGTCATGCGTTGCTGCAGGATATTTGGTCAAAGCCAAAAGATTCAGATTGGACCCAGGAACAACAGTGAGGTTTTTGATGCATATTATGCATAACAGATGGAACAAAACGAGCATAACATTATGTTAGGTTATTAGGTTGCTGAGGAACAACGATGGGCGGCAGCAAAATCCCACTCCAGCAGCATAGACACCAGGATGTAGTGTGTTCACTGCCACTCGACCCACTTATGTATTATCTTGGCACACAATGCCTTCAGTTTGGCCTCATTTACACTGAACTAATTAATTTAACTAAAAATAGCCCATTTGGCCCCTACAACACCACCAGAATTTCAGGCTCCCTCACTCTGATCCCAAATAATTCACATGAGAAATCATATATATATAGGCCATGAGACAGATGGAGAGATGGAAAGGAGGCTAAAGGGGGGTGGAGCCTGAGAAGGCTATCCAAAAGCATGCTAAGTAAACAGCCAAGAATGACAATAAATTAAGTGACAAAATTAAGACTTTGATCCTCCACATTTCATTTATTGACAACCCAGGCAAAACGCATCTCCTTTGCAATGTGTTAACAGGTGAAACAACTCTCCCTGCTGAATTTAAACTTTATAAACTGAGCTAAGCACACACATTTTACTGCATATTAAGCATTATTTGTGCTATAAACTGTGCTCCTTTATTGACGAGGTCAAAATGTCTACATCAGCCTATTCACTATTCTTCACTCAGTACTTTATCACAGTCAGTTCTTACCTCAGTAACATATAACATTAATTATTGTTATACAGAGCACACAGCATATAGCAAATAGAGTATCTATTACTGACATAATGTAAGTGTGCAATAGATTTTAAGCTCATGTGCTTGATCTCTGATAGTCATATTGCATCCACGATCACCTATTTAATAGCCAGACTTATCAGTTAACATAAATACTTACTGGCCAACATAACATTGAAATCAATAACAACTTAATAAATCCATAAAGCTGTCCACCATGACATAAACTTTAAAACAGAGATGCAGCTTGAAAGAGAGACTTAAACTGTGCTTCAACAAAATTGCAATCAAGAACACATCCAAGATTTATTGTGAATACTTGTAGATGTTGGAGTCACAACTTGGAAATAATATGTACATAATGAGAAAGAAAGGATAACGAGAACTAAAATACCTGTTTATGATGTTTAGAATTCTTAAATGGGCTCTAATACAATTTGCCAGTGCAGTAATAAGAGTTAGGATACAGACTTCACCTCAGTGTGTGTCTCTGCCCCCTGTGTGTACTGTGAGGACACCTCTTCCAGCTCAGCTCTCTCCTGTACAACAATAGCAGCCAACTCCCCAGGCTGGCAGGAAATCTGCTGAGCTTGGTTGCCATGGAGCAGTTTGTCTGCATCCGATTGGTCCTCGTCGAATAGCTCCTGCAGCACCCCCTGCTCTAGCTCCTCCCAGTAGTCCCACGCAGGCTTGGAAGAGTTTGGCTCGGGTTCAGAATCAGTCAGGTCTGAGTCCCAATCGCTATCTCCTCCTACAGCAGAGGCCAGAACAAAGTCTGCCTTAGAACCGCTGTCCTCTGATTCAGAATCTTTTGAGTCATATACCGAATGTCCCTCTGTAACCAGCAGGTGGCAGTCAGGAGCAGCCAGGTAAACAAAACTATCTGTAGAGAGGAAGTCACATTCATCAGGGTAAGGGCAAGGTTTGGCGAAGGAAGTAGGAGGCAATGGCTCCTCCAGTGCAGGTTTGGTCACGCTTTCCTGTGTGGTTGGGGGCAGCACTGACACTGCCAGGTAGACAAAACTATCTGTGGCAACGAATGAATCTGCATCGCTCTTGACTAATAGCGTTTCTTTAGCTTCATGTTTGGAGGGGGACAGCGGTAAAGGCACATCAGTCTTCGATGTGTTCACAGTGTTATGAATCTCTAGGATTTGAGATCCTGTGTCCACAGGTTTCAAGCGTGCTTGTATTTCTGTAGCTTTGGTTGCAATCTCTTTACAAAATGCTTGCCTTCCTAGCTCTATGCTATTAGCTCTCAGCCCAGAGGGATCTTTTTGGTTCAAAGTTGCCAATTTTTTTGCTTTTGGAATCGAAGAGTATGCCCCAGTCTTTCTGACGTCGACTTTTCCCTCTTCCCCTTGACTAAGAGATGTAATGCTTCCAAGATCTGACATAGTGATGTCCTCTCTACTGGTTTGGCTGGGATTTGACATGTAGACACCACTTGAATCTGAGTCTAGCGTCAGGTTGGAATCTGGTGACTCGCTATGGCCGTATTTGTTTCCCATTTGGGCGTCAATGATGGTGAGATCTAAACTGGTTGGGACCTTTTCATGAGCAAGTTTAAGGCTCCCTGGCTGAGTCACAATAACATTACTTTGACCTTTGCATGTTTGTAAATTGTACTGAAGTTGTGGTTCGTCATCATCTTGGCTTTCCACAACCTCTCGGTTCATTCTCTCAAGCTCCAACATATCTTCAGCACCCAGTTCTGAGCTTGTACCTGACGGAGCTTGTGAGCCACCAAACCCCGATGGAGGATGTAAAAGAGGCCAGCGCCTTAGAGAGCCAATGCTTTGCAAATCTTCATTCCATGTCTCATCCCAAAGCGAATTAACCATCTCTAACACAGCTTCCCAGTTCTCTTCCTCACATTCAGTAGTGGTATTTTCATCAATGCCTGGCTCAACGCTCTCCTGTATGAACACAATTTTGCTCTCTTCTTCTAGCGCTTCCTCAATCACATTCTCAATTTTGGATGCTTCAGGTTTACATTCCTCTTGCACTCGCAAGAGCTTCCATTCCTGTAGTGAGCAATCCTTCAAATCTCTTGTTAACGTAGACTTGCCGAGCTGTCCATCCACATTCCCCTGGTGCTCTGGGAATGGTGAAAGACGAGGAATGGTCTTTTTGTCAGAGACACTCCGGATTAGCAAAGAGGGTAGCGGGGGAAGAATCGGGAGGTTATGAACCGCACCACCTTGTCTTACCGTCCTCCTCCTTCCAATAAGTCGCCGAGGCCAGGTGGACTCCATTGGTGTAGGCGAGACGGCAGGTCTTTTTGACGTTTGGGAGCGCAGAAGGGGCGTAGTGTCTGTTTCAGGTTCTGGGGTGGTTGGTGGTGGTTCTTTCTCGGGCTCAATGTTCTGGGGTTTAAAAGTCAGAAACAGATTATCTTTTGCCATGCCCCCATTGTCCCTCGTACCTTGACCAATCTCTAGTTTGTCTTGGTCTTCTTGACCACACATCAGGGCACTTACTGATAACTCTGACAGAGGTGGTCTCGTTGAAGGTGGTTGGGTTGGTAAAGACTGCCTGTTGAACTGCTGATGGTAGGGCAATGGAGAGGGAGAGAAGAACACAGAAGGTGTATGCGTACCTGTGGAAAAAGGGGACCCAGAGAAGGGTGAAATCTGAGGGGAGGTGAAGCTGTTTGGAAAGAAGGCAACTCCTGGGTTTAAGTAGGTCTTTTCCCCTGGGGAGAGTTCGAATGTTTCTGGGAATTTTGGTGGAGACAAAACCTTCCAGGAGTGGCGGCAGAGGTTGTCCTTCTTGCCACTGTCCTGGTGATGATGCCTCTTGTTCATGGATCCGCTTGGAGCCGAGCTGCAGGATACGCTGGGGGAGGCCGACCTCACAAACCCTCTTGGTGACTTGCTCAGTTCATCATTTGCTAATTTCAGAGAATCAAAAATGAACCTCTCATCCAGTTTTCTGCCACTGCTGACAAGCACAGAAGACCTTGTGTCAAACATGTCTCCACCTGCTCCCAGGGAACCATTACTGGAGAAGTCAGTTTCTCGACCCCTTCTTGAACCCAGAGTGCTGTGTGCCGAACTGTGGTCGATCTGTTCATTGATGCACATTGTGTCATAAATAGAGCGTTGAGGGATGTACCCATCTTCATTGTAGCCCTCTCTGTCATCCCCTTTTTTCGAACAACAAGGGCTCTGCCGTAAGCAGCCAGGTCGACTTAATGGCTTTCCCATTGTGTCAGTTCTTGACGATGGCCTCCTACACGACCTCCAATACAATACTCCAGAAGTCTATAGCATGATGTTGCCAGAGCATGTGTACCAGATCTTCTTAGAAATTATTGAAGACAGACATTTTTGATTTAATCAAAAACTGCAAATACTTTTTAAAGCTAACTGATCTTCTGGTGTTGGCACGTGGTTAGATACTCAAGAAATGCCTTCAGTATCTCCACTGGAAATACAAATTCAAAAAATAAAACATGCTTCCCTTAAACGTATAGATTGATGGCAACATCAAGTCGGAAGGAAGCAACTTTGTGAGTCAGTTAGCGTAACATATCCACGTAAGCAGATTTTCATTCATAGACTGACATAAAGAAGCTGTATGTCTGTCTATCCCCTCCGTTTAGCCAGATATAAGCAGTTCTGTTCCAAATTTAGAGCTCCCATTCTCCTGAGGCAGCATCTTTACACTTCAAAAACGCACAGTATTAGAGCAAAAACTCACTTCTCTTCCTCATTCAAATGTGACATAACACTTCTCCATGGTCTCTTTGCATTGCCCCTCTTCATGCTGTTAATCACTGACGTAACTCTAGCAATCAAAGCATCGCAGGATGACAGATGGTCGGTCCAAGTCCCTTGTGCTCCGGTGGTCCAGGTGTGAAAAGTGTACTGGAATCCAGGCATCCAGTCTGTATTCCAGCATTATCTTGCAGCTCTCAGACTCTTGTCCTTCGTCACACAGAAACACAGTTGGTTTGATAAATAGCCTCTTATTTCAACACCAACGGGAGCTCTTTCTCTCTTTCTCTCCCTCCTCTCTCTTACTGCCTCACTATCACTCTCTCAGCTCCCTCCCCTGAGTTTTGAGGCTGCTTCAGGGCTTTAGCACTTATCAGAAGCTTAGGACTTTTTTTGCCTCACTCATTTCATTTCCTTTCAGTCACTTTTATCTCAATTTGGTTTGACCTCTAATAAGATGGCTTAGATTTTCATCAGACGTTATCTGCATTTGCCAATATCCTTGTCTTATGTGTGTAAATAAAAACCTCATTTAAATTAAACGGTTAGCACAAATTGCGCCAACAGCATGGCTTTTAAAAAAGCAAAGTTTGACATTGTTTGTGCATTTTTCAAACGACGATTCAGTCATGCACTGCCAGATTGTCTGTCTTTGTTGTACTTCTCTCTCCCACACACTCCTCTCATTCTCGAACCCTCTCGAATCACACCTCATCTGCCCGGAGCACGCCCACACACTCTTTTTGAACAGGCAATATAAACGTGATCTGTCCCCGAGATGCGCTATCTTTCTGTCCGCCATGACCAATTGTAGATGTACAAACAATTGGTAGGAGATATAGGCAAATACCATTTGCCCTTCAACAACTGTAGATATAAATAGTTCAGCTGCCTCACTTATATATTGCTCCCATTATGTTAGCCAGGCAATGCTGAAAGTCAGTGCAGGCTAAATTAAAGGTCCTGATGTGGGACGTTCAGGTTAAGTCAGACAATAATTGCATTACTAAAGGCTGATGCATATATATAAGTGCTTTTCATATCTGAACTGCATGATTCTCAACAGCAGCAGCACATTCAAAATCCAGTGCGAAGCACAAGCAACAGCTCTTGTCTCTGTTACCATGGTAGCGAATGACAATTGGCTTTACATCGTAGGCTGGCGCTGCATCTATCTGTGCAAATATCAGCATAATCCTGTGGCTAAACATTGCTAATTTGATTCCCCATTGTTGCCCTGTCAAGGTCCAGTCACTTGAACTAACAAAGCAGGACTGCCCTCTATTGACTGAGACATGACACTTTGACTCCATGAATGCATCACACTTATGAATGTTGCATTAACCTCTTTTGTAGAAGCAAGACATCTAATTACAGAAACCAAGCAATCTTGCTTTTTTAAATCTCTGTTTCTTAAAGACCAGTGAAATTAAAATTGGAGCTTTGAGGCCATCTGTACCTGTATATCTGCGGTCTAGAAAAAAATATTTCAGCAGATACGAACATTCAGAATTGTAGTTTTCTTCCATGCATCTTATGCACATGGGAATATACAAATTTTCAAAATGTCTGCCCTCTCATAGCGGAGTGTTTTTATATTTGTAGCATCGCCGATAATTGCTCAAATCACCAATACTTAAACCGAATGATTTCTAGTTGCAAATTGTTTTCAGTGTGAATGATCCTTTGCATGTCAAAAGTAGCCATTGTGTAGAAAGCAGGTTAAAATCAAGGGCAACCCATATACATCGTACCAGAAGTAAACCAGTCATACATCTGAGAATTCATATATATATTTTCAAAGGTTACCAACAATGACATGATGAATGTTTAAACTTAAAAAGCTTTCACTAAATAATACTAAATACTGAGAAACAATATCTACTGTGACTAAAAACCAAACAATTCCCTCCAAATTTCATTTTCTGTAACATTCATGATAGAATAAATGACTTAAGGAATGTCTGTTGAGCTTGTGCACAATTTCAGTTTCGTTCATTTCTGTTTGGATTCCATTCCCGCCTGAATAAAAGTAATATCATCATTAAATGTCTCATGATGGGGTTTTTTTGAGCTCTTTTTTTAAAGCAAGGTCCCAAAGTTTGTAGGTTTTCATTAAGAGCTTTCTTCATCTGATGAGTCCAGGTACTTTTGCTGATGCTTAGAGTCCAGGTGAATGTCCCGTATAGCTAGGATACGTGTGAGCATGCTCTCCATCATGGTGCTATCAAGTGGCTGGGCTGAGTACCACACAGGGCTGCTGGGGTGGCAGGAGGCCTCGGGCTGCAGGTAGAAAAGATCTGGACGCTGCTTCACAGAGTTTGAGCTGCGGATACACAAGAGAAGGAACATTATAAAGTCTTGTTACTAAAAGCACCAGAAAAAGTGCACTTCTCCTTCAAGCAAGAGCAATTTGAATGAAGCTAATTTTGTGTGCAAAACTCAAGCTGCATCGTTCAAGGATCTGCATAATTCAAATCCAGTCTCAAAAATTCACAAAATCATCAAAAAAGGAAGAGAGTAATAAACTACAGTAAATGAATAGTTCACTCCAAAATTTCAAACGAGTGTTATTTTCATTCCTCTGTGAAACACAAAATGAGATGGAAGGCAGAAAATCCAAGCAAAACAAACAAACAAATGGAAGACAATTAAACATTTGAAGCTCTAAAATGTAGGGTAAAAAGTGTAAAATAGTCATAAAAGTACCCCATATTTTTTGCTGTTATAGTTTTTCTGAAGCCATACAACATTATGTGATTAAAACGTATGCTAATTTAGCACTAAATGCCTTCATTTCTCACATTTTCTCACAGTAACCAGACATAATGAAGTCCAACCTAAACAATATTCGGCATATGCAATTTGAAAGCTTTAGCAACAGTGTTATTTTAATATTATTAATATACTATTATAGTATTAATTAATATTTTAAATTAGCTTTTATTTTTACATTTTTAGTTATTTTAGTAATTTTGCTATAAGCTGTCATTTTTATTCTTTTTTTTTTATTAGCTTTATTTTTATTTCAGTTTTAGTAATTTTAGTTGTTTTTCATCTAATATTTGTGTTTTATTTTTGATTAACGAAAACAATTTTTAGTAGCTTTAGTTTTAGTTTACAAAAAAAAAAAAAAAAAGTTTCACAGATGAAGGACAATTTTGGCAGTAAAAATGACCATCCACTTTCACTGAATGTGTTCTGCCTAACATTTCATTTCCATTGAAAACATATAACTACAAGGTTGAAATGACATGACATAATACGTGATTCATGACAACTCTAATTTTTGAGTGAACTATCCCTTTAAAATAACACTCACCATTTCGAGAGATAAAACTCGTAGAGTCGGACAGGACAGCGTAAAGGGTTCTCCACATTCTCAGGCATCTCCAAAAACTCCTCTTCCACCGTCTCTTCCTCTCTCCTCCTTTTACCAGCTGGTGCTTGATGTTCAATTAACACAAATCAAGAAATATTATGAGCACAGATGCACGCTCTCATGACAAGATGCTCTGTAAAGATTTAAACACCATGTGGTCATTGCATCTTCAACACAGCCCTCACCTTTTTTGTCCTTTTCTTCTTCCTTGTTAGGTAGTCTGAAGCGAAGATAAGCAGTCATGCCACTTTTGGTGGTCTTTGAGCAGTGGGAGACATTGGAGAACGCAAGGCGTTGATGCTCTTCAATCGTTTTGAGGTTGAGCAACTTGGCTCCAAAAAACAGCAGCGTGTTGAGCAGAACAATAGGAGACAGAGCGCCCAGCTGCTTGCATTCCCAAAGGTACTCCTCCTCAACCCGCGAGTGTATATATCCTGAAGAAACAGAAAACCAGACGTCTTGATTGCCTTAAAAGAGTGAATTTTTAAATCTTGTACCAGGGAGAAAAAAAGAGTTTGGGGTAGGGTAGATTTTTATACTGTTTTTCAAGCCTGCGTTTATTTGATCAAAATTCAGTAAAACCAGTAATATTGTGAAATATCATTACAATTTAAAACAACTGTTTTCTATGTTAATATATTTTAAAATGTCATTTATTCCTGTGACGTCAAAGCTGAATTATCAGCAGCTATTACTCCAGTCAGTGTCACATGATACTTCAGAAATCATTCTAATTTGCTGATTTGGTGCTCAAGTACCATTTCTTATCATTGTTGAAAACTATTAGTATTTTTGTGGAAACAGTAATACTTTTTTTTCAGGATTCTTTGATAAATATAAAGAACATTATTTGAAAAAGATAAATGTTTTTAGATGATAAATGTCTGTACTGTCACATTTCATCATAGTTTTCACATTTTTTACTAGTCAATTTCAGTTCAGTTTCAGGGTTATTATAGATATACTAAAAAAAAAAAAAACCTTACATTTAATTTCAGCCTGTTGCCAAGAAAATATTTTTCATTTAGTTTAATTTGATGTAGTAAACTGAAATAAAAAACATAATAAAATTAAACAAAAACTAAAAAATTACCGTAACTCAATAAAAAACTATATTATAAAACGGATAGTTCCGGGCCTTGATTCTGATTGGTTGAGCCGCATTAGAAGCTGTTGTAAATTACTCTACAAACATACACCTTTGTTTACATCTGTGTGTTGCTCGGCAACCACTTTGTTGCAACCACAACCGTTTCCGAGGAACTACATTGTTTGGCAGAAGAATAATGTTTTTATTAATGCCATTACATTTGATTTACTTTGTTTTATTTTGTGAAACCTTGCTACAAATATGAAATAACCATTTTATAAAAGCAATAAGCCCCGTGAAGCCGTGGTTTACAGTGAATTTATAACAGCTAAGGGGGTTTTAGCTCTTAAAAATTCACTGTAAACCAAGGCTTCATGGGGCTTATTGCTTTAATAACATCTCAATGACACTAAAATAACACTGGTTCAGTTGTATTTAAAAAAGTTTTTGAAAGTAAACATATTCCATGTAGTTTCTCAATTGAAATGACGTCAAATTACATGTAAAACATTTTTATTAGCAATGCATGACATTTCAAGCTAATCAGCTTTACATGTAGACAGTCAGACTCTCATATACTAGTGTGCATACAAATAAGGAAAGGTTGTGCTTATAAATACTGAAAATATCTCTGAACAATAATACACAAGCTTTTGGATGATAATTTATTGAGCTGTTAACATGGCCTCAAAAGTTAGTCTAAATTTTTGGGAGTTTGGTTTTTTGAATAAGCAATATATCTGATAATCAATAGTTTTTTTTAGCATGCAACAAAAATGAGGAAATACTGAAAAGGACATTTACCTCCAGGAGGCAATGAATTTCCCCAGTCCTTCAGCAGTGTGGTGATGTCAGTGATGAACTGACTGTAGAGTGAATCCGTGAAGATATTTTCAAGACGCTCATTTTCAAGCAGGCACTAAAAATCGAGTGAAGACAGAATATGTCATTGAAAATGCTTATTAAAATAAAATAATTACATGTAATTACATTTATCTGAAACAAAGGATCAAGCTGGATTTAAGGGCAATTGATTTATTTTTTAAGGTCAAACCTGCTGAATGCCCAGGCACAGGTAGTAGATGCTATCGGGTTCATAAGGCTCGCCGTTTGGCCTGCGGACCTCCTTGATGAAACGGCACAGACCGTAACTGAGATCCGCAGAAGTGCACTGCAACACATCCCCCTTCATAGTCATGGGGCCTTCTGAATAAAACACAGTGGGAGAAGAAAAAGTTGCTAAGACACATGGTGGGTCAGCGCAATGTCACACGCAAACTGTGACGGTGACCTTTACTAACGACACACGCTGCGTGAGTCATGAAGCAGACGGAGAGGTAACGACTCCATGTTCTGACCCATATGTGTGAACTTACGGGACTGCTGCTCCTGTTCGCTCTGTCCTGTTTTCATTCTCACCCAGCTGGCCCAGGCTTCGACTCCGTACATTTGGTTGAGCTTTGTGCTGCAGGTACTGAGCCAAACACCGCCCGACGTATCGGTGCCAGATCGCTTACGACCCTGAACGAGACACAAAAACACAATTTTTATTACTAGACAATCTTTTTTTTAAAGTTAACTTAAGATTAAACCAAATAAAACAAATGGAGTATACAATATCTGGAAATATGCTGTTTTATGGCTCTTTGGATTAGGAAAAAGAATTTTCTTAGTGCTAAAATTACTAAAAGTGAAAAAAAAAAACTAAATAGAACCATTTAAAAACAAATTCATAGAAAGTACAAAATTACTAAAACTTAAATGAAAACGTAAAAATAAAAGCTAATTCAAAACATTAAGGCAGATAAATTATATTGTAGATAAAAATGATAGCTGACTAGTGCATAGAAAATGTAACTTCTATTCTATTATTATATTATATTCTAACTATTATAGTAATATTAATTCATTAATATTGTTTTAGTGTGCATTTTGTTATTAGGAGGATTAGGAAGCTTGAAGCTCATCTACAAGCAAGAGGACAAGAACTCAAATCAAATCAACTCAAATCAATTTATTTACTTAATTGGTAAGTAGTTATGTAATAATCAGGATAAATGCACAGTGAAAAATAAACCATTTGAGGTTAATACAATGACCCCTAATTATTGTACATTTCACTTTCTCATTTATTCGAAAAAAAAGAAAGAGATAAGAAAAGAAAAAGAAACCACTTTTCCCCCATCAGAGGCAGCAAGAATTTTACTGGCAAATATTTGAATGCAGCATTGATAATATAAATAATAATAAGATGATGATGATATAAACAAAGGCACTACATTCTCTCCAGAAATAAAAAATATATAAACAAATACATCAAATGTATAGGAATGAATGAAGCCAAAGAAAGATGATGCCTCAAGAGGTACAATACTTAAAAGCCTGAATTAAAATACCTGACACTAAGTAAAAACATAAACCATAACATTCATTGCAAGTAAAGCAGGCGCAGACACTTCAGACTGTAAAAAAAAACAAACAAAAAAACATTTTGACAGATGCCGACACATTCATCTCCTTTTATGGCGACTTTCTTCAAATGCAGCAGCCTCCATGGCAACCACTCCTCCATCATCATCTCCTTCACTTTCAGCTTCTTCTTCTCCCCATCTGGCCTGCATTCAGTCTCATTGTATTTGGCTGCGTGGTGTTATGTACAAAGTTCTTGGTATCTTTCAGTGTTCTTTTCTAAACAGCCTCTGCTTCACACTTTAAACAAGCTAGACGGTTCCTATTTGCCAGGTTCCCTCCGGAGGGAAACAAACCTTCCAAATGCCATCTGACGGCATCACACTTCTCACTGCACCCTTTTCTTCTCTTTCCTGTCAGGATAAAAATGTTCCTGCAGTTTTGAGGTCTCTATCAAATCCTCTCTAGCGTCACTGACACTTCGAATTGACAACTTTTGAACCACATTTTCCATCGCATTTCTTTTCCCGAAAATACCCTTTTCAAAAGTTCTCCTAGAGATCATCAAATCTTCGAATTCGGGGATTGGATGCGATATCTCAAATCTTTTTCTCTCTGCTAATTTTTACTTGTGGGGTACCAAGTCCAAGAAATGAGAATAAAAAAAAAAAAACGACCAATTCTTCATAGATTAAGCTAAGCTCACACAGAAATTGGAGCCGGTATTTTAAGCTTTGGAAAAAGCTTATTTCTGTCAGTAACCTAGTAAAGCTCTGTAATGAGCGACAGTCTGTAGGGGATGATGGGACTATGACATCTACATGTGTAATTTCAGCACACGACACATCTGAATAAGAAGTGTTAGAAGGAAGGGATCACCCACAAATGAAATGTTATTAGAGTTCATCTGTTTCACAGAAGAAAGAAATCATACAGGTTAAGAATTACATGAAGGAGTAAATGTCATTTCTGACAGAATGGTGAACTATCAGTTTGATGAAGACTTTTTTTTTTTTTTTTTTTTTCATAGCACATCCAAAACCAGGGCTGGATTCATATTTTTCTTAGAGCTTTTCGATTCATTTTTCAGCCAATATGGCATGAACAATACTGCTTATTTCCAGGGATAACAGTGACATTATTTATAAAATTAAATACTTTATTGAATTCATTTAGCCAGATGTACACAGATTCCTCTGACTGATTTAATGTTTATTAAACGGTCCACAACATTCGAAATGTAATGGGAAACCAACTTTTTTTTGATCATGCCCACAGTCCACAAATTAGCCCATTTATCGACAAGAGCAATTACATTTGTTCATCTCCCTGTGAACGTGAATAGTTTATTGCACAATGTCTTGTATAACCAAAGGTACACATCTCTACATAACTTTCCACAACTTCTCTATGTACAACAAAATAAAGTTGATAAAAGAACACCAAAACAGCCTTGTGATTTGCCATTGACAAATGGAAAACATCAATACCTATATCGGTCATGCATAAATCATTTTTAAAATGACCAGTCAAAATTGTAAACTACCAATATAAGACAATACAAGAAATGATACAAATGTTTTGGAGCAATTAACAGTCCTTGACAACAGATACAGCCAAATGATCTTAAATGTTACAAATCTTTTTAAAAAACTAAGCTTTGTAGAGAGAAAGAGTGTCTCTGAAGGCAATGCGCTCCTAAATATATATTGATCAACTTGTCATTTGACATGAGTCTTTTCTAAACCACACACTCAAAACCATTATGATAACCAATTCAAGTAAAAAACAAGACATTTAAGACTTTCAACCTTTCATTTGGCAGACTTCATAACTGGACAAGAGATTTTGGAAACACTTCAGTCTTTATCATACATCTAAAAGTTGGGAAACCACCCAATTCAACAGACTTCACACTTCAACCTTCCAAACTGTGAAAAGACTCTGGCCGATTCTCTGTCGTTCTGTCGCTCGTGACAAATGTCTCCCCAATAAGCCAGGAATCTGATTCTGTCAGATTACATACCCTTTTTCTGGGAGGGTGGCCGTCTCTGCCCCTCTTACGTCTCTTCAGCGTCAATACCAGTCTGTTCTCTTTAGCTGATCCAGGGTCAGCTGTTGCTGTGAAATGACATGACATACGTGTTAGAATTTTGGGAGATTTTACACATTACAAAAGCACAAAATCTGTTGTTTTAACGCAAGAGATCAAAAATGTGTAATGTCATTGAATCACGTATTAATAGCATTCCAGAATATCGCTTGTTTTTTTAATTATCATCATAACTCATCAGGAATTAAATATTAACCACATGAATAAAAAAGGGCATCGGAACATGCTATAAATGAAGGATAAAGGTCCTTTCACACTGAGTCCGATGCTTATTTAATAATTTGTTGTGAAAAAATTCACAGAACAATACAAAATGGAGTCTTCAAACAGTTGAGGATGATTTTGTTGTCCTTTCTCTTCTTAAAAAGAGAAGAAAGAGGAAATATTGGTTCCATCCAATCTTGAGATAGCGTAAAGAGGAAGGAGTTTTCCCCCTCCTTATTAAGGAGCTGTAGGATTATCCCGGGCGATTCAAAGTTTACTAGCGACAATGGAGCCACATATTAAAGAGACGACTACCAATTTCTATGAATTCAGTGTACAAGGACCTTTATAGTGCTTTGTGCTGCGAGACGAAGTGGATCAACTTGTCAGGACACCAAACTGGATTTTGGCGTTCGCTTGTATGGTGGCTCTGACTTGTTAAAACACCTCTCAAAATGCTTGCTACGGATGCAAAAAATGCCGAAAATCAAACACGATCCTAATTTTTTAAGACGGACTAAAGTTTCGGAGGCAGTGTGTAAACTTGATTGACAGAACATGAGGTTGTATTTATTTTTTAACATGCAAGCATTTTAGGCAAAAACTTTGGACTCGGTGTGCAATGACCTTAGGTCCATAAAGTGCTAGAAAAATGAAAATTCAATTATTTTAAGTTAACACTGAGTTAATCGAGAAATATCGGCAAAAAAGCATAAGGATGTTGGCATGTTTAACTAAATAAAAAACAGGGTTCCCACTCTTTCATAAACACCAGATTCAAGGACCTTTTAAAGCACCGTTTATTTTATATAAAGCACCTATCAAATTCACAACCCAGCATATAGTGTCATGAAAAACCTTACAGTACTTCACATTTCACTTACACTTAACATTTATATGAAACATTTTAGAGTAATATTGTTTTGAATGTGTAGGTTTCATAAATTTAGACCATTTTGATCAGTCGTGTTCAAAGGAATTTAATAAAATCCATTGAAGTCAGTACTGGTAATATTCAAATAAAATTTCTAAAATATTGATCAAATATGCATCAAACTGGTTTTTGCTGTAGTTCTTGTACAAGATTTAAATTTGAAAATTGCGCAATTTAAATGAATAAAAAGGGGTTAAATTTTGTAATAACACAGTAACCTGTTAACATTAAAGATTTGCACAATCTCTCAATAGAGACGTTACTCATTAATAAATAAACTCAAGCATGCAGCTGCTCAAAACTTCAATATTTTTTGAAAATATTTCATGAACATTTTAAACCTTATACATGTGCAAATAAATCTGCAAAAAAAAATAAATAAAATAGGACTTTCTATTTGCTTTTAAACTGTAAACGCTTTTCAGTAGGATGCTTTTCTTATTTTTCAAGTTCTACATTTTCTCCTTAGCTCCATGTCACAGTAAGTTTTGGGAGTTCATTTTTAGTCCATCTCCTATCCTGAAAAGGATTGACTAAAAATGAGCACCTAAAACTTACTGCCAGATTCTGGAAGATAAATTCTTCAAACAATGGTAATTACAATTTCTGTATTGCATTAGTTTTTAATATTTCTCATGGGGATTTAATCATTTTTGACTTTTCAATCTGAGTTAAATCTCTTTTTTGGGTCATTTCATCTATAAAAGAAAACCTGCTTAATAAATCTGCACACCTGAATAGAAGGGGTTTTACACTTCCAGCCTTCATGGACAATACCATGATTAAATACAAAATTAATAGTGGTTATTAAGATTGATGTGGTTTGGAATTGGTAAAATGTCCTTGGGGAAAAAAAAATCAGAATATCAACGTGCCTAATAAATCTGCACGAACTGTAAGATGTGCTCACTTTACACAGAGTGAGCGTGATCGCGAAACACTTGAGCGCTCTTTCAAATGTGATTTAAATACCCTGCATATTGATAGCGTGAAAATTAAATACAATATGTGACCCTGGACCACAAAACCAGTCTTAAGTCGCTGGGGTATATTTGTAGCAATAGTACTACTGTAAATATATCAAATATATCATTTTTGATTAGTAATATGCATAGCTAAGAATTCATTTGGACAACTTTAAAGGCGATTTTCTCAATATTTAGATTTTTTTGCACTTTTTCAAATAGTTGTATCTCGACCAAATATTGTCCGATCCTAACAAACCATACATCAATGGAAAGCTTATTTATCCAGATTTCAGATGATGTATAAATCTCAATCAAAACACTTAAGACTGGTTTTGTGGTCCAGGGTCACATATTAGAATGTTTGCGGAAGCAGGACACACACGTTGCGGGAGTGGGCAGTAATGGTCAGAAACTCAGAGGGAACGGCTTAAGAAACTGTCCCGCGCAGGGCTCTAGGTTGCGCTTCAACACACATGCTAAGTTTTTTCGCGCTACCCCATCTCCACCCCAATCATTAGTGCCGTTTCGTTCTGGCTTTGACAGCACATAGGACCGTTTTTGAAACAGCGCCATAAACAAAATTTATTTCAAATTTAATTCAAGCACTTTCAAGGACCTATGTTTGTTTTCAAGCACTTTCCAGGCCTTGAATCCATATGTCTGAAATTCAAGTATACTTTCAAGAAGCGTGGGAAGCCTGAAAAAAAAATAATTGAGATTAATTGCAACTAAATATTTGAATCAACGAACACATTTCTTAAATCTTAACTTACGGCGAGGAAAATCGTTTTCCAGATCTGGCTGCTCTGATGACAAAGACGTGGTCGGAGCAGCTACAGGCTCCTCTAGTTCCGTCGATGGCACCAGTGGCTTCACATTGATCCCAGGATCCTCAGCATCTGCCCAGCTGAAGGGTGTTGATCTGGCCTCTGACTCCAGATCACCACTGTAAGTGCTGCCCTGGTCTGAGCAAGACAATAAGTGCAATTCAATCAAATACTGAAGTACTTAAGTTCATTTGGATAGAAATGTTTGGATAAGCAAAAGGTCCAATAGTAATAAAATGTTTATGTACCATGTGACGCAGGCTTGTCTTTTCCCTTCTCCACATCGTCGTCTTCTACTGAGCTCTGAGCAGGCAGGCTACACTTAGTGTCTTTCTGTTCGGCAGCTTCTTGAGATTCAGGGATGACCATGGGAACAGGCACCTGGATGGTAACAGTACAAAATGATTCAAGATGAGCTTTAAACTATAGCACAGAATAATTTTAGATAATTACAAAGATGACATACCGGTAGAGGAAAGCCCAGTGGAAATGGTGTGTACTGGGTATATAGATGCATTGGCACTGGGATGTAGACTGGCACTGGAATGGGCACCGGCACTGGCACCAGCTTCACCGTCTCTCCGTTTTCATCAATCACTGAGGATGGAGAAAGTGTAAATGCAATGTCTTTTCAACATATTTTGTATTGTTTATGATTGTATGGCATAATGATTTCTGGCAGGTGTGATAGTAAAAGTGAGAAAGGCTAACCTGTTTCATACAAATTTGGAGGTACTGGAGGCTCTGGCTGACACTGGACGCCTTGCTCTTCAGTAATAGGTCTGCACATGAGAGCTTTGTTCTTCAACATTCTTCGATATGGAACACCAGCCACTGCAGCGTCGGTTTGTGTGCTGGCCTGTTAGAAAAATCATTACATATAAGGGCAAAAAAAATAAAATTACATTTTGGCAAAAAGCAGCACATTTTGGAAGATTTTTATGAAACCAAAATTTCAGTAGTCAATAGCAATTCCAAAACAACACCTTTATTTGTAATTATTTGAATTTTGTTGTATTTATTCTGTAAGTGTAAACATTTTTTGTCCTTTGTTACTTTATTTTTAAACTCTGATAAATGCATCTTTACATTCACTACCATTCAAAATTTTGGGGTGTTTCTAGTTTCTAATATTTACTCCAACATTCAGAGAAATCATTACAATTCAAAATAACTGTTTTCTATCTTAAAATATACTAAGTTGTAAATTACTCCTGTGATGGCAAAGCTGAATTCAGCAACCATTACGCCAGTTTTCAGTGTCACATGATCATTCTAATATGCTGATTTGCTGCTCGAGTAACATTTATTATGAAAGTTAGAAAACTTTGTGCAGATTTCCAACTTCAAAAATGTGAAAAGTGCATTGAGTGTCGAGGAAAGTGCCATATAAATGTAACAAATGAATTAAACAGTTCTGCTAAATATTGTTGATATTGATACATTCTGTAACATTAGAAATATCTTAATATATAAAATTGAATGCGTCCTTGCTGAAAAGTAATACTTAAAAAAAAAAACAGTAGCGTGTACTTTATACAACCCTTTGTAACACAAAGTATGTGTGCATCAGTACTTACTTCACCAATGTTTTTTGAGCTGGCATTTGAGGTAGGTAGAGCTCCTGCAAAGAAAATTAATATAATTAAAACATAAATTAAAAGATTTTGCAGTCTGATTCCATTTAAAGACGCATCAAAGAAAAACATGACAGCTGAATACCTGTGAGAGCAGTATTTCCAGGTAATGTGGAGGCCAGCGACACCACACCACCAATTACAGGCATGTCTTTCGACAGAGATAATGGAGCTTGGACTGTAGTGGTGTTAGACACAGTACCTTCAATCATGAAGCAACAAGTGTGAGTCCTTCTCATAATAAAATCAGTTTTGATAATTAAATTTTACAGTAGGACCACTGCACTGCAGGTCTTTATCAATAGGTTTCACTTTGCTAAATAAATAAATGTGGTAAACACAATGTCAACTGGTAGCTCTACTATACAGTTTTACATATAGAACTACATGGTGACGTACCGTTGCTTGCCGGCTGAAGAGGGGTAATGCACTTTGAACAGAACTGCAGCAAACAGGTCAGGTTACAGAAGTGTCTTGTTGTTCCATCCCAGACGAGGCTTTCCTTTAGTGAGCCCTGATTCTTACAGCCATGACACTTGGCCATCTGATATAAATTCATGCAGAAATGAAGCAAAAATGAGAAATAATTAAAAAAGGCTACAGGTGTATATATATATATATATATAGCATACAAAAGCAAACACTGACGATCAGTTCTCAATTTAATTTAACCCCAACTAAAGAGATGATTGTAAGGCTTTCTTGAAGAAATGAAGAACAGTTACAGCTAAAAGCCCCCCAAAATGTTCTCTCTAACCTCATAAAAGAGCACTGTGTAGAGAGACATGCACTCCTCTGTGCAAAACTCCTCAAGTTTGCCCCCAAAGAAGTTCTGAATGGTTTTGTGGGTCATGTTTTGACAGTAGGCACAAACCCTGCATTGACCTCCATGTCTTTTGGCAAGGTCATGTTTAAAAAGCAGTTTACAGCCTATAAAAGAAAGAATGAATGAATGAAAGGCAAGTAAATGCATGTGGAAAAGTGAGGCATAAACACCAAGCATTATTTAGAAAAGTCCTTGACTTGTTTTTCTTCAATTGTTTACATTATATACCAATTGGCCACACTAAACTTGAAGTAAATGGTTTACTCTAAGCAAGTAAATTAAAGTGTAGAATGAAATGTAATAATACTATGTGAACTGCATAATCCCAATAATAAGCAAAACAATAAAGATAGTTTAAGAACTATAGCACCCTGCACGTGACAGGAAAAAATATATGCATGTATATATTCGTTCCCACAACTTTAGTCATGATTTACTAATTCATTCCCTTATTTTTGTTCAATCATGGCCCCAATTTACTAATTCTTTCCCACACTTTAGTAAAACGTTGCCACAATTTACCAATTCATTCCCTCGTTTTGAACTAAAACTACAAATTAGGAAATTGAGGCCACGATTTATAAAAATGAGGGAACAAACAAGTAAATCAAGGAACCAGTTCTTAATGTGTCCATGAAACAATTATTTTTTTCCCACGTCATGTGTGGGGGCTCCATAAAGAACCACTGATTATAAGATTCAAGTAAAGAGGTTTCACAAACCTTCACAGCAGAAAGGTCTCGGCTGCTTTTCATATGTGATGATGTCTTTGACCACTTTCTCTATTTTGCAGTATTCGCACAAAGCTTTCACATTGCTTTCCCTTTTATATGTGTCGCAACATGCTCGAGAACAGAACAACCCTGCGTGACCCTAAAAAAAGGAAAAACATTTTTTGAAGAACTACGAAGAATAATAATGAACAAAATAATGAACTATCTGGCCAATATTGTCTGAAGCTTATTACAGAGGTGTTGTACAAAAGTAACATCACTCTTGCAATTGCGCTGTTCTGAATATCGGTCACTCTTGCTCATGTGACTGTTTTTGGAAGCCGTACCTTGAACTGGAAAATCTCAGGCTTTGAGCTGAACTGATTCTGGCAATGCTTGCACGTCAGCCGTACTGTGTCAGAGGACGAGGGAGGCTTGTTTGGCCATTGCTGCTGGCCGTCTTGTGAGTTTACCACAACAGGAGCCGGCACGTAAGTCGAAACCGGATTTTGATTGGATGGTGGTACAAAAGGTGGGGGAGGGTTGTGGTTTGGGGCAGGAACACTGGATGAAGTTTGAGTGGGCTGGAGATGGTCGGTGGTGGGTCGAGGTGGTGCAGTGCTCTGAGGCTGAGGTCCATGTGAGTTTCCGTTCATCTGGTTATGAGGTACAGATGCATTCAGTTTCTCCTACAGATTAAAAAAAGAAAAATTCTCATCTGATTTACTAAGACCAATATAATTGTGTGGAGGAAAGAGAGCACAAACTAATATTATCTAATAATTCTTTTAATTACAAGGAACAGAAGTATATATATATATATATATATATATATATATATATATATATATATATATATATATATATATATATATATATATATATATATATATATATATATATATATATATATATATATATATATATATAAATAAATAATGTGGATAGAAATAATGTCCATCTCATCACATTTATAAAAACATTTGCAAAAAATAAATAAATAAATAAACAAATACTGGTAATAAAAGACAGAATGCAATACCTGGAATTTGCCCACACAATCTAATGCGCAGAAGTTCCTGATGGACCCATCAGAAATGGCAAGGTGATATTGAGGAACGGCTACCTTCTTGCAAGTTGTGCATGGGAAAGAGGTGCCTAAAGATCAGAGCAAGACAGATTAGTACAAGAATTTTTTTTTTGGTGAATCTCAGAAAACCTCAAGATCTGAACCTCAAAATCTCAAGAATGTGTCACACATTGAACACAATGCAATTTTAAATAATTTTATTATAAAAATAGTTAATTTAACTTTGAAATAAGTTATGAAATTGTTTTGAATAATTTATAGTTTTATTAAAACAAAGTATTTTTTAAGACACTGAAGACAACTGTTTGAGAATTTATTTCTAATTTATTTAATTTAAAAAAAATAAGTTATAAAATAAATTGGATTCCAAACTTATTTTAAAATTGAAGTCTGGCTTAATTTAAAGTCGTAACATGCTTTGTTCTAGTAAAATAAAATAAAAAATGTACTAAAACAAAGCCTGATAATAATAATAATAATAATAATAAATTAAATGTGTTTAAAAATCATTTTAAATTAATAAAATAAATCACTAATGAAAATTACAAAAAAAAAAAAAAGTAGAAGTAAAACAACAATGAAATTGACTTTTTTCACATTACAGTAAAATATGCTTAAATGTCATCAAAGCAAACAGAAAAAAAAAAAATCAATTATTTATTTTTAAATGTGTTTTTTCCTCTTTTGATTTTGGGGTAAAATGTGACCTGGACACACAGAGGAAGATATTTGTCATGGTCTGTTACCACACAATAATTACCTGTCAGACTGGGAGATGCTTGACTCAGAGCCACACATCTTTGAGAGCAGAAGAATTCTGTGACACCCTGTATGTTTGTCCCTTCCATCATTTGCTCAATATTTTTGATATCTTGGCAGTAGGGACAGTGAAGCCTCTTGCCACTTTTCTGCAACACAGTGAGAAAGACAACAGCTTTAAATCTACAAAATTATTTTGTTTTTTGTATATTTTTGGGCTTTTCACTTTTATTGATTGCAAAGTTATAGCAGAGAGGAAATGGGATCGGGAGACAATTCAAATTCAAATCTGCATATCCCACAGAACGTAAAAATGGATGAATCACACCATGAATAACAAACACAGCTTGAGCAGAGAACAGCAAGTTCATTCGTGTATCGGTGGGGTACCTGTTTGTAATTGGCGATGCATTCGGTGCAGCAGAACTTCTTAATACTATCTTCTATCTGAACCAGGTGATAGTTTCCTGAGGCTGTACAGTTGCCACAGTTCTCACAGTAGCTCATGTAAAGGTTTCTGGAGGATCTGAAGCGTGCAAAGCATTCATCGCTGCACAGCTTGTGCACGGCACCCAGATGAGTCACTTCATGCTGAATCTGTAAAGCAAAGAAAAAATTGCATGTCTTAAACACAGCATTTAACTGAATGGATTCCAAGTTGCATCGACAGTCTATGACCTTGCAGTGGGCTAAAGAGATGTTTACGCAAGAATTGTGACTGTTTACTAACATAAGCGTTGAGTTTTTAAGATAGCCTGTCACTAAATTCTGAGGACAATTATATATGGCTAATTTTACCTTCTATGGTTTTTCCCTGGTGATATTATTTTTAAAATCAACATACATTTATGATTGTTAATGTGGTAAATTTAAACAAAAACAAAAATAACTCTTAACTTATCAAATTGTGCAAGAGGCTCATTAGCTCATAATGCAAGATAACAGCACCGAAAATGTGTTTTCAAGATAATTGCCCCCTCGAGCAGGATTATACCATGTTGAGGTCCATAATTCACCCATGTCTGTTCTAGTTGTTTGTGAACATCTTGTACTCTTTATTTGGAAAACTGAATGCATTTCATCACACTGTACTTACAAATAACCTACTTCACAATCTGCATTTACCAAAAACAACTCAACTCATAAGGGAGTAACAAATTAAGCAAAAAGCAAAGCAACAAAATGTTTGTTTCATCTAAATTTACATCACGTGTATAATTTAAGCCTTACCTCTTTAACCAACTTACAAACGCCGCATTGTGTATATAGATCTGGAGGTGCATCTTCATATCTGTCTTTATAAATATTTAGACAAGCTAGGCTGCAGAACTCCTTTAGTGTATTCATAGGGCCCACTGGGATGGTTATCAAGTCCTTTAGATTGACAATGACCCTTTGAAACAATAAAGATAATAAAAATGATCACATTAAATTATGCAAATATCTGAACCATTATCAAGGTTATATAATTGATTTACACATTTTTAAAAGTTAGCTGTTCCTCCGAAAACGTCTGACACTATTTATTCACCATTTTGTCATTCCAAATGTACCTTTTTCTTCCTTGGAACATAATAGTAATTGTTTAGATTTTCTCAGCTGTTGTATTCCATACAAAATAACCTCCAAAAATGACTATGGATTTACCAACAGCTTGTGTCATTGCAAACTCTCTTTTGGCATTAAAAAACTACTGTTAGGATTTACTTAAAAGACACACAGTGAAAAAGGCTTGGACGCAGTTATTTTTGCAGCTGACCTTATTGCATATGCATTTGTAAGAGTTTCCCTTTCAGATGCAAAATTAATTTGGAGGAGAGCATTTACATGAATCATGCAATGTAAGTTTGCAGGAGTCAGTTTACTGGTATTTATGCCATTGTTTAATGTCCTGCTTTTGGTAGTTCACGTTGATCATGAAAATGAGCTGGCTGTGTTTATTAATTTGCACACTGTGTCAGAAGGTCACCTGCAGAACTTTCCACTCCCATTGGCGCTTTTATGGAATTTGGAGATACATTTAATTATAAAGTAAACAACAAAGTATATAAATAATCAGAACTCACTTAAGGCAGAGGTTGCAGGTCTTCTTAGGGGCAATAATGGGGGTAAACTGAACTGAGGGTAAACTGAAACTAGTTAGACACACGGTGGAGCAAAACAGCTGGTTGGAGCCTTTTCGCTGGAATGCTGTTTGACCCTTCTGGAGGACTTTAGAACAGCCTGAGCAGCAGATCCTCACTGTGGGTGGAGGAGCATGGACCTGGGGCGGTTGGGCAGGAGGCTGTAGGTGGGTTTGTGGCATCATCGGCGGCTGCATTCGAGGGTGAGTTTGGATTTGAGAATGCATCTGGGTCCTGGGCTGCAGCCGGAGCTGAAGCTGAGTTTGGGTTTGGGCTGGCAGAAGTATAGTGGTTCCTCTGAGTGATGCAGTGTTCTGGGACATCACTGAGAATGAAGATGCATGGGAGGGTGCCATAGATGCTGTGTGAAATAAAAGTTGTTAAGTTTGATTCATTTCTGTGAATCAGTTCAGTTTCATAAAACTAATTTTTATGAACTGAAATGTTGTAGAAAGAATACGCACACTATCTTTGGAAAGATTAGGGTGAGTACTTTTTTTTTTAAATAAGAGATTGTTGTTTCTTATTTGTCTGTTAATTCCTTAAGCTGCATTTAATTGATCAAAAAAAGTAGTAAAAACAGTAATGTGAAATATTGTTACAATTTTAACTGTATGCTATGCTATATTGTAATTTTCAGCAACCAGTCTACAGTTTCACATGATCCTTCAAGTAACATTTCTTATCACGGCTGAAAATTGCTTTACTGCTTAATATTTTTGTGGAGAACCATGATTAATTTTTTCAGAATTCTTTGATGAATAGAAAGTTCAAAAGAACAGCATTTATTTGTAATAGACATCAAATTTTGGAACATTATGAATACCTTCACTGTCACTTTTGATCAATTTAATACATCCTTGCTGAGTAAAAGTATTTTTTTGTTTATTTTAACAGTATAGGTATATATATTATTGATTATTACATGATTTGATGATTTTTTTTTTTTTTAGAACATTTTACTTGTGTCTTGAAAGTTGTTTCATTAAATATTTTCTTTAGAAATTAATCTATTTTGCTTTAATGGCTGGATGGTGAAATTAAGGTTTCTTAGAATGGAAAAAAGCCATTTTGAAGCAAAACACATAAATATTGAGATCTTTATCGACCATCATCAAAAAGCTGAAAATGACTGATACATCACCCAGACCTCATGTCACACAGTTATTATGGAGGGTAACAGTAAAGCTGATGATAAACAGTGATGTGACGAAAGTGAAATCTTTATGCACTCACCAGAAACTGCATCACTGCTGTTTCCACTAACAGAGAAAACAGAGCTAATCCTCAGTTCATCTGATGCAGAGGAGGCCTGAAATGATTCAAAAGTCATTACCTATGCAATAATAAATATGTTTTCACAACAGATTGAACAAGACAGAACAAGACCAAATCTTACCTCATTCTCATTATTTTCAGAACTGTCAAGCTCCTGTTTAATACGGCTCATGTCGGACGGCATTAACGCTTTATCATATTCTTCATCAATAGGCTCATCCTTAATTTGTATTACAGGTGAGTAACTTGTTTCTCTGTCTGCGTTTTCAGAAGCAGGCTCCGGCTGCAAAAAAACACTATTATCAAACATCACAGTCCTATTTAACACTGAAACAACACTATCAAGCAGCCAAAATTGTGAAATAGGACTAAAACAATCCTTCTCCTTCAAACTCAAACTCAGCGGCCACTTCATTGAGCCAACCTGTACATATGTACATATCAGCACCCTGCTGTGCAGAATTTAAGGGAATGGTTCACCCAAAATTGAAAATTTGCTTGAAATTTACTCATCTCTCTGGCCATCCAAAATGTAGAGAGTTTAGGATTACATCATTCATTCACCAATGGATCTTCTGCAGTGAATGGGTGCCGTCAGAATGAGAGTCCAAACAGCTGATAAAAACATCACAATAATAAACATGACTCCAGTCCATCAATTAATGTCTTTTGAAGCTAAATCCTGCTGGATCAATCATGAAGGCGTTTTAACTTTAAAAACCGACATATTTGTTTAGAACTGTTTAAACGTGTAAATGGTGCTTGATCTGTGAATATTTCTCTACTGATTCAGATTAGATGACTTTTTCTCTGGAAAAAGTGATATTATGGACTCATATTTTAGCCAGAAACAATGGGTTGAAATAAAAAACATCTTACTGATATATTTGTTTCTTACATACATGCAGCTTTTCACTTCACAAGACATGAACTGATGAACTGGAGTTGTGTGGATTACTTGTGGATTATTGTGATGTTTTTATCAGCTGTTTGGACTCTCATTCTGACGGCACCCATTCACTGCAGAGGATGTAATGCAAAATTTCTTCAAATCTGTTCCTAAGAAGAAAGAAACTCATCTACATCTTGGATGGCATGATGGTGAATACATTTTCAGCACATTTTCTTTTTTTGGGGTGAATTACTCCTTTAAAATGTTTCGGGAGCAAAAGTGGGTCAATATTTTTTCACCTATACTTACAATAGCATCACTTCGCGATGACTCAATCCTAAGCTCAGACTGTACGTCTTGGATATCTGACACAAGAGGACAAAAGAAACATTTTGAAATTCTCTTAACATGGCATCCAGCTCATCATAAAACCAGTAAACGTATACCAGAGTAAATTATTCACGGGGAAAAAAGCAGTAGAATTACTGAAAATAAATTGTATTTAGAATAATTTCATGTTGTTTTACCTATAATAGTGTCTGATAAAGGGGTCACGGGGGTGTCCTCAGAAACCTTCGCTCTCTCCTCATCCATTTCTAAAGATCCATTGATAGAGGAGCTGTTCTCTTCTGTAGTCAAAAAGGATCCCAATTTTAAAAGAGTCCAGAAAAGTTAAACTACATTCTGATTTATAGCTACCTCACATTAAAGAACTATTTCCTTTAAAAACCAAATAATGATTTACTGCATAATTATGTTTAAACAATGGGTCTCATTCACTAATAATGGCATGGATTTCTTTGTATTTATATGCACAGCTGAACTTGTCACAAAAAACATCTGCCTAATTCACAAAACGAATATATATAAATTTGGTTTGTTAAAAATTTGTTCTCTAAGGTTAAGAAATTTTGACTATTTTATAGACCCAATAATGTGTGGTTTCAGTTGTTCCTACATTTTTTTGCAAATAAATTTCATGCACAAATTTGTTTCTACACATGCTTAGTCAGTCAGACCCATTATCACTGCAAAAATCTTTTAGCATATGACAGTTTGCTTAGTAAATTAATTTTCAAACTCACCTGCATCTGCACCACTAGTTGGCAATCCATCTTGACTTTCATTTTTATCATCGCAATTCTTTTCCATCTGTTCCAAAGCCTTCTGAGCAAAACTACTGTCTATTTCCCAATCATCTTCATCTGTTCCAAAGACCGGAAGTCCATCGAGCTCATCATCCACTGGCCGACCACTGCTGCCCTCACCCTGATCAGCAGATGTTTTGACATCAAGCTCTAAAGGATATAGAAAAAACAGAGATGGTTTAATACACCAACATGTGAGATGAAATGAATAAAAACTGACTAATAGAAACACCAAATGGAGTTCCAAGTAGAGCAAACTGAAGGGAAATGGAGATATTTGGTTTCTTACCTGATGACTGGTCCATCTGGCCAGATCCGCTAACAGAGTGCTGACTTTCTAGAATTCAAAACACATGAGGGGAGTGAAATTTTTAGTTTTGGTATCAACATACTGGAAAAAGAAAAGAAAATTTAAGGAACAAAAGGGCAGCTGACACATAACACAAACCTTCTTTCACTGTGTCTGCAGCATGAAATTGACATTATTATGCAGAAAAAAGCAGACTTTAATTCCCTTACAAGCCATATTTATTTACAAAACATTTCATACAGAATAGTAATTCAAGGTATGCTACACTCACAAAATGAGAAGCAACATTCAGTTGTCAAGACAACTGAAATAAAATATAAACATGTCAAGATTAAATGTTAAAAACATTTAAATGCAAACTGAAACTGGCTGTTTTATACATATAACTGTGAAATGTACCAGTGACATTTACATTAAACTTCGATTTATGTCAAATAAATAGCAAAACAAAATTAGAGCTGGCAACAAACATGGAATGAGTGAAAATTATGTTTGCAAGTGCAAGTCTTCTGGCCACCTATTCAGAACATGCACGCTTGAAAGTCAAATTGGCCAAATGTTAGCACATTAATTCACATACATGTAAATGATCCTCACATAAATACGTGCTTTTCTTTCTCCAACGTCTTTCTTTTTTTTTTGCACAAAGGCCTCTGGCTAAGAAATTACAGCTACACTTTTACATCTTCAACTTTGTTTTTTTTTGGCGTTCAATAAACATTTCTCATTATTATCATTATGTTGAAATCAGTGTGCTCTGTGCTGCTTTCATTTTTTGATGAACAAAGTTAAAAAGAATGTTCTTTGCTTTGTCCACTGCTCCGGGTGTGTGTGTTTGTTCACTACTCACTGCTGTCTGTCTGTGTCTGTGTCTCTGTGTGTCTGTGTGTACCTACTTAACCATATTTTGGGGACAAATTTGTACCCAAAAGTGAGCTAAACCTGACAAAATCTCCAAAAACCTCCCTTTGGGGACGTCCTCATTTGTAAAACTGGTTTAAAAATAAAGTAAACAAAGGTTTTTTGAAATTGTAAAAATGCAGACAGTCTCCTGTAAGGGGTAGGTTTAGGTGTAGGGTTGGTGTAGGACAATAGAATATACGGTTTGTACAGTATAAAAACCATTACGCCTATGGAATGTCCCCATTTAGATAGCTAAGTAAACATGAGTGTGTGTGTGTGTGTGTGTGTGTACTTGGATGGGTGAAATGCAGAGCACAAATTCTGAGTATGGGACACCATACTTGGCCACACGTCATGTCCTTTCCTTTATTACATAAGATGATCTATGATATTTTAATAAGTTAATTTCAAGTGTCAAGGCCCTGTGAACTGCCTCTATGTGTATCATCACCAACTTTTTCATCTCTTTCTCAGAATTTCCTCCCTCCTTTGAGCGGTGTTAATTCTCTCTCTGTATCTCTTTATGCTTGCTCTACTGCTCATGCTTCAGACTAACTGACTGAAAAACAGCTTTTTTACAGAAATTTATAATGGGATACATTTAGTAGATTCCACAGATTATTTAAAGGTGAAGTATGTAATTTCTGTGCCACTATTATCTTTTGGGAAATCAAATAAATAAAATTTCTAACTTGTCTTTTAATCTACTTTGACAGTTTTCATTATGTATTTCACAATTCACTTAAATATTTATTTTTAAGTAATTTGGTCATCCATAAAAAGTATGCATTAAATTGCCAAAGTTGATAAGATTGTTTTACAATAAGAAGTTGCATGTTACATGTGAACTGCCCAACTTTTTAAAACAAAAGCACATTAAATAGATCACAAGCTTTGATATTGAAAAAGAATGTCAACAAAATAGCAGCTTGTGCTGTTTAACAGTTCAGAAATAAGGTGGTGTCTCATGGAACAGAGAGTAGACTGTTTTCCGGATTAAGTGTGAGATGAATCATCAATATTTAGACAAAGAGGTGTCAGCCGGCTAGAGTTGAATCCTGCCAACTTGTAGGACTACACTAGCATACAGACAGCTTGTAACTTTTTTTGCATTGTCATCTAAAGATCGGTTAGCTCATATCACATCAAACCGTACAAGGTATTATTATTATTGTTATAATTTATTCTCAAATAATTTGAGAATAAAGTATAACAATAATAATACTTTGCACGGTTTGATGTGATATGAGCTAACCGATCTTTAGATTAAATTGCCATTGGTAGCATGATTTATTGTAATGCTTTTTTCCTCAGTTGGTCAGAACAAACGTGGCAGACTTGTTGCTTACTTGTTCAGATGACAATATATGGTGAAAATTCTTATTTGGGTCATGTATTCAAGTCAAGTCAAGTCATCTTTATTTGTATAGTGCTTTTAACAATACAGATTGTATTCCAATGTATTCCAAGATGTAGGCTAGAATCTGTGATTGCAAAGTACAGTTAACATCCACACCGGTGCGGTGACTGACAGCTACACATTCACCTCAAAACATTAGATTAATCCGCGGTGAAGCCGTGCCGGAGCACAGCCCACTCAAGCAAGATAATTCCGCACACAGCTGCAATTCCAGGTTTTCAAACAGAGATGGCGACAAAGAGGCAAAACTTATGGACTGCAGCTTTAATAATAGTAATTTTTGGTATTTTATTGACAAGGACGGTGACAGAAAACACAGGAAATAATACATATATGCAAGCCGCAGAAATACCACAATAACACATGCCGGAGTACTCACACTACCAGCCCACTGCTCAAGCTTTTCCATCCATTCAATTGAGCCATTGAGTCCTATTCATATTTAGTTTTATATTGAAGCCCAGCTGATTCATTCCCGTGCCATATGAAAACCAGAGAGATCCAGATGAACCTGACAGCAAACCTGCACTCTCAGCCTCATGTTCACGCTTAGATCTCTGTGACATTACGTGGGTTCACTGCTGGAACTGAAAATCTGCTGTAGTCAATATTTAGCACTGCAAAACAGCTTGAAAATGTCAAGAACACTACTGAGAATAGATTTTGAATGAAATGAATGTAAAACTAATGAAAGTAATTATTATTTTAATAATAAAGCAAGGGTTTATATAGAATTGCAGATGAGCTTCTATTACAAATCTTCTAAGTCAAGTTTTATTACAAAAATGGAAATGTGCAGTTTTTCTGCATGGTAAATTACACCGACGTAGCTGTATATCTGTAAACAACAACACACAGCACATAAAACAGGAAAAGTAATGCTAATTTGTATAGCAAATAATGACTTGTTGACAGTGGTTAACGTCAACAGCAAATCGTTTTTGCAAGCCATTTATATTCCGTAATGTGATGTAGGACATTTACGGAGGGAAAAACTGTAGGTCAATTGAAAATGTTATTTATGACTAGTTTTACATTAACTAGCATTAAATCTATCTATCCATCTAAATTATGCATATTTCTACAATGCTTTTAATCTGATTGTCATTTGCAATGCTTCATGGGATTGCAGTTCTTTCCATCACTAAAACTGTTTAGTACACAGTCTTATATCTTTGTCTTTTTGTCTGATTTTCAAATACTTTTTTGCTTTAAACCAAAGCTTGTAATGTTGTGATTCAGCTGGTTAGTTTGGTTCATGGCTTATAACTCTTTAATAAAGCCTTTTTAAAAATCCCTATGAGAAAAACACCTCCAGGACCAAGGACTCTGAAAAAGTAGGCCAGACACATTCTTTTATTTTTCAATAATTTGTTACACTTGGAAGTATGTCACAGTATGAAAGAAAATATCTGTTGCTTCTACCGATTCATTGTGAATTTTTGAATATTGTAAACATTTTATCAAGTATGATGGAAACATCATTATATGATGGATCCATCATATGTCAATAAAATTGACAATTTAGTAGTTAAATACAGTTCTTAGTAAGGCAAGGTACACTACCAGTCAAACGTTTTTGAACAGTAAGATTTTTAATGTTCACCAAGCTTGCATTTATTTGATCCAAAATACAGCAGAAGCAGTAATATTGTGAAATATTTTTACTATTTAAAATAACTGCTTTCTATTTGAATATATTTTCAAATGTAATTTAATCCTGTGATCAAAGCTAAATTTTCAGCATCATTACTCAGTGTTCAGTATCACATGATATCATTCTGATATGTAGATTTGCTGTTCGAGAAACATTTTTTATTATTATTATCATCATCAGTAACAGTTGAGTAAATTTTTTCAGGATTCTTTAATGAATAGAAAGATCCAAAGATCAGCATTTATCTGAAATAAAAAGCTTTTGTAACATTATACACTATACCATTCTTATACCACTCTACCAAGCTTTTGGAACCAGTATAATTATTATAATTTTTTTTAGAAAGAAATTACAGAAATTAATACTTTTATTTAGCAAGGATGCTTTAAATTGATCAAAAATGATGATAAAGACATTCATAATGTTACAAAAGATTTCTATTTCAGTTCTTCTGAACTATCTATTCATCAAAGAAACCTGAAAAAAATCTACTCAGCTGTTTTCAATAACATAAAATGTTCATTAATAATAAAAGTTATTTTAAATAGTAAACATTTTTCACAATTTTACTGTTTTTGCTGTACTTTGGATCAAATAAATGCAGGCTTGGTGTGCAGAAGAGACTTCTTTAAAAAAAAAACATTAAAAATCTTACTGGTCAAAACCTTTTGACTGGTAGTGTATATAAATGATATAGCATTTGCTTTTAGCTATTATTACTGTTAATATCACTACAAAATTTACACACAATTTATATCAAACCAGTGTAAAAAGAGGAGCCTGAAAACAGATAATTTGACACACCTGACTAGCACCTGACGCGGCTTCTTCAATGGAGCATCATAGCCAAGCCACTACTCTGGGTAGGGATGCTCTTTTGTTGGTTTTCTGTCCACAAAGTGGAAGGAACGTACAAAAGGACGTTTGGGTGTTTTTTTTTCAGGTTCAAAGCCTTCAACCAGAGTCTGAGAGCTTCGCCCTCCTTTTAGAGGTGGATGCAGGTTGTACAGGGCTCCACAGGTACATTCAGCCCGTAGTAGAGTAATAATAGTAAGAATTTCTTCCAATTATTATGGCACCCTCTAACTGAACATACAATAGTTGACATGGCTGAAATGAATAGACTCACTACTAAACAGCTTCCGGTGTTTAGTCACATCAGCCGGAAGTTCAAACACAATCGGAAGTGTTCCGCTTACGACCAGGTAAGCACCAGGTAAGAGTCAGGAGTCTGACGTAAAAATTCTTCAGTGACAGGGGCGGGGCTAACGCAGCAAATTACGTATTTCCGGTTCCCTGGTTGAGAGCACGGTGACGTCACAGAGGACTGCGCGTGCAGTTCTGCAGCTAGAAAACATACCTTAAAATAAACTAAAATGAACCTAATTGGTGCATATGCCCATTTATTTCAATATCGGTGTCACCAGCATTACCATGAAAACTAACCCACATGTGCACGCGATGTGCTATACAATTACTGACTCCCCTGCGTGAATCTGCATTGAGAGATGCCTGCTGCAGACTCCCTGCATGCATTACATTGTTCCGCCATGTTAATAATGCAAACCAATATATTTGTTTTAAAAAGGCGATCTCGTGTTCTCATAAGCGCGTAATAATGGTTTTACCATAAAATTTAAGGAAGAAACTACGGATCATCAGCATCGTACTCACAGACCCGCGTTGTGCATTTGCGAGCGTGCTAGCAGGCTACATATGAGAGGGAACAGAGAGGAAATGATGCTTTACATGGAAAGAGAGTTGTGTGAGAGTTGTAAATATATACTTACGAAGAGATAAATATCAGCTGTCAAACTGGGGATTTCATACGCTCTCTTGATGTTTTAAACGTCTTTCGATCTTCACTGTTGTATTGTACGTACAAAGCCTTTCGCCAAAAGCAACAACGCGAATCGAGCTCCTGCTGCTTCCCAACAAGCTCGATATGTTTTGCTGCACCCAGGTGTCCAGGAGGGAAAATGCAGGGCCATGAACACAATGGGGAATTATTCATGTGCAATTATTATATAATATAATTTTTTTTTTATTAATAAAGTATCTCCATAATACCAGCCTGAACAGTGTGAAACAGTGTTGTGTGTTATTTAGCAACAATTAACTTAGAAAATCTATGTATGCAAGTACACATTCTCATTCAATACCAGAACAAAGATTTCTCATTCAATATAAGAGCAAATATAATGCCGTTTTCCATCCATTTATGGAAAATAAAATAAAAAGTTAGATGCAAGGAAACAGCAGAGTAGAACCAATGTATATCAATTCAAGTGTATTTTACTGATATCAAAATTATATTTAAGGAGAAATGTGCCCTCATATAAATAATAATAATAAGAGAAAGAGGGAGAATAAAAAAAGAATAAGATGATAAGCGATTAAATATTAAATCTTTATCAAATATCAAACCCCTTAAATGGTGATCTAATCAGTCACAAATACGGACCTTTATTTTGAAAACCGTACATAGCTCATTAACATCTATCAAGCTATTTTAAGAGCAGCGTTAAATTACCGAGGTTGCCTATATGTCAGCATCAGAATCAAATCTTAAAAAACTTGATGTGGAACAGACACAGGCACTTCGGATTTGTACTAGAGCGTTTAAATCATCTCCAGTATCTGCATTACAAGTTGAGACAGGAGAGATGCCTTTACGATTTAGGAGGGTCAAGATCATGTATTGGATAAATCTACAAGGGCATAACAGAGTACATCCCACAAAAGCCATCTTACAAGATTGTTCAGAACATAGTAGAGCTAATTATTACAGTTTTGGGTGGATAGGAGATACAAAAGCACAAAACACTAGCCTCAACCAGCTCCACGTAAGCCCTACTGTGGCAATAAAACCATCGGTAGATATAGGCCTATAACAAATGTTAATAGAAAATTCTAAAATAGTTCCACAGAGGATAATAGTTCAAAATTATATGGACCTTTATCAAGACAAAATATTCATATTTACAGATGGATCAAAGCAACCAGAGACAGGCCATACTGGGGCTGCTTTCTTCATTTCGCACTATGAAATAGCAGTTAAAAAAAGAGCAGCAGATCATTTATACACTGTGTACACAGTAGAGCTGTTAGCAATTTTATTGGCATTAAAGTGGTTGAAAGGAAATAAACAGAACCAAAATGTAATCTGACAGTTTATCTAGTATTCAGTCTGAGAAAACATCATGTAGGCAAGATATCATATACCAGATATTCAATTTGATAAAGGGTTGGATGTTTCCTTCCTTTGGGTTCCTGCACACGTAGGGGTGGAAGGAAATGAGATTGTAGATTTTCTGGCAAAAGAATCAGTAAAGCATGAAATAGTTGATATGCAAATACCGTTATGTAGAACAGAAATCAAAACCATTATTAAGGGACATACAAATAAAATATGGCAAGAATATGGGACATAACTGATACTGGACGACATCTGTAACATACAAAAACAGGTAGGCATAAGTAGTATTAGGCAGAGCAGAAATCCAAAGGAAGAAAAGATAATTACACATCTTAGAATATATCGTGCTGGTTTAAATTTTACATTACAAAGAATAGGAAAACACCCCACTGGTCTTTGCAACACACAAGAGACTGTAAAACATATTTTATTAGATTGTAAAAGGTACGAAGAAGAAAGAAGTTGGAAAACAAAACATGACATCTGCTAGGAAAAACAATATCTAGGAAAATACATAGTTTCCTAATGAATTATTTGGATAATACTGGGATTAGTTAAAGAATTTAATAGAAATATATAGTAAAAATATGTTATTTATTTATTTGTTTTGCCTTCCTTTTTGCCAAGCTACTGCTCACACTCCAGTCCAGTAGGTGGCGGTAAACGCACCTGTAAATTGCTTGGCCAACCACCAATAAAATTAAAAGAAGAAGAAGATTATTCTATTTCCGGTCTTCCCCTGCCATTCGAGGGCTGTGGCTTTACAAGTAAAATCGTACATCTGTTAGCTTCTTCAAATAGGTTCTTCAGTTGAAAGGGATGTTTCGTAGAAAGCTTACGGCCTTAGAGTATCACAACCCAACTGGATTTGACTGTAAAGGTAGGAATGTGTGTAAAGTTAACGACGTGTTGCCACCTCGTGCTCCTAATATTGATAACGTCTCACTAATTTAGGTTTGAATTGACTGTCTGAAATAGTCACTCTGTATCATAGGGCATTTAGTCGGTCTTATTGCATTAGTGTTGTATTCCTATGAACTGATGATGGAAATTATGGCTTAATCCATATGTGAAATGTATGATTAATATCGTATGTGCTCTTTACTTTACCCAGATGAAACTGAATTCAGAAATTTCATAGTTTGGCTGGAAGATCAAAAAATCAGACACTACAAAATTGAAGACCGAGGAAATCTCAGGAATATTCCCAGCTCAGACTGGCCTAATCATTTTGAAAAGGTGAGACAGATTTATCTTCATATGTATATGACTATTTGTATTCCTAAAGAAATGAATACCCTAAAGTTCATGTCCTTTGTTGTAATATATAAATACATATGTTTTTGCAGTACCTTCAAGATGTGAACTGTCCATTCAGCGCTCAGGAAAGACAGGAGACTGTTGACTGGCTGCTGGGTCTTGCTGTTCGTTTTGAGTACGGAGACAATGGTATGCTTATTATTTTTTGTATTATTAACCAGTGGTTATACTCTACTATAGTCTTTTAATAGCTCATACAACATTCAGAGAGTAGGCTGGCACATATACACTATACATTAGATCAAAAGTTCCAATAATGACATTTATAATGTTGCATTTATAATGATCTTTTGAACTCGCTATTCATCCAAAAATCCTGAAAAATATTAAACAACTGTTTTTATCATTGAAGAAATGTTTCTTGTTCACCAAATCAGCATATTAGACATTAAATGAAAATTCAACTTTGCCATCAAAGGAATCAAATATATTGTAAAATGTATTCAAATAGAAAACATTAATTTATTCACTAACTAAATGTTTTTGGAGTCTTGGCGAGCATAAGAACTTATGTCAAAAACATTCCAAAATTCTTACTAACCCTAAACTTTTGAACGGTAATGTATCAATAAGAAAATTAGGTGAACACTTACACACTACTCTTAAAAAACAAATTAACGCCAAGTGAACACAAAATGGCCAGTTATTGGGCACCTTATTAATCTGGTTGATGCATTGATCAGTAACTAATTATAACATGCCTGTTCTGCCCTTTTATTGCTGAGACTTTTCTTTGAAGGTGATCTATCAATAATGTTCAATCCCATATCACTAGATGGCAGTATTTGCAAAGTTTGCAGCATCATGTAACTCTTGCAGCTGTCCCACACATTTGATTGCACAGTAATGATTCCATTTATCCTCAGAAATGCTTTGTGCAAGATGTTCCTAGATTTCCTACCAAATAATTTTGACAGCTTGAGACCCCTTGTTAGCATTGCACTGACCTCTTATGCTATTTTTCCTCCCACAGTGGAGAAATATCGAAACTGCAAACCTGTAACAGAGGCCAGTGATGTTCAAAAGTCTGCAGACCCATTAATTAATCTGGACAGTGAGTATTCCCTCCCCCGACCATCTTTCCAGTCTCCAGTCCTGTTGTTATGAGACGGAGGAGGCTGATTAAAGAAACCAGCTTGAAGGCTAAAGTGGCTTTCCAAGCATGTCTGAACAAACTGATTACACACCCACCTCTCTTCACAACCCACAATGAGTGGGCTGAACTGAGCCAGTGACCCACAGCTGGAAGAACACTCCAGATGTCAACTGAATGATGACACACAGGGAGGACCGGGTTCACTGAACAGAAAATATTGGGCTCCGCTGTTGTTGTTTTTCTTTATTACAGTCTTGGTCTAAGTAGTTGGTTTCTATGGAATCATGTTTCCGCCACGAATTTAAAAAATGTAATGAGTAATAGCGACTTAATTTCACAATTCAGACTTTCAGTACTTGCAAATTAAAAAAAAAAAGTCAATTGCGAGAGATTCCTAGTTTACATCTAATAATTCTGAGCTTATATCTCACAATTCACTCTTTTTTTCAGATTCTGAGTTTGCATTTCACAATTCAGTTTTTTCCACCACGGAATAAAAATTAAATAAAATATTTGCAACTTTCTCACAATTCTGACTTTTTTCTTTCAGCTGTGAGTTTATATCTCTGCCCACAAATTGCAGTTTTCTCAGAACTATAAGAAACACTCAAAATTGTGAGAGATAAATTCAGAATTACAAGGAAAAGCGTCTGTAATTCTTTTTTAAGCTTTTTTTTTTTAAAATTTCATTGTGGAAACCGGCTTTCATAGGTTTTCTTTTTGTCATTAACAATTAAACCAGTTCATTGGTTGGTTCAACAATAGTTTCGCATTGGAAGTATTATTATTTTTTTCAAATTATGTGTTGGACTGAAATGAAGTGATTTCTTTCTTTAGGTAACAATCCAGATTTTAAGGCTGGTGTCTTGGCGCTTGCTAATCTACTCAAAATCCAGCGACATGACGACTATTTGGTAATGCTTAAAGTAAGTATGCTTCTGTGTGTGAATAGCATGAGAAATAAGTCTAAATCCAGTGCATTTAAACTAAAGTTGTTTTTTTTTTGGTCATCACAGGCCATTAGAATCCTGATACAGGAACGTCTGAGCCCTGATGCTATTGCAAAGGCCAGTCAAGCAAAAGAGGTAAGGTATTTAACAAACACAGTAAAAACAGCAATATTGTGAAATATTATTACATATTCAAATAACTATTTTATAATTTAATTTTATTTTAAAATGTAATTATTTCTGTGATGCAAAGTTGAATTTTCAGCATCATTACTCCAGTCTTCAGTGTCACATGATCTTTCAGAAACCTTTCAAATATGCTGATTTGGTGCTCAATTTAAAAAAATAAAACTTATTTGTTCCTTCATAGGGTTTACCAGTCGCCCTTGACAAGCATATTTTAGGATTTGATACTGGAGGTAGGTTTGCATTTTCCACATTTGCCTATTGTTTTTCCATGTTTCTTTAGGACTCAATTAGTGCATCATCATGTTGACATTCTGCATTCAAGTTCATATGTTGTAAAATTTTGAAGGGATTGTAAGCAGAAAGAATTTGTTTGACTATTCCAGACGCAACTCTGAACGAAGCAGCCAGGGTTCTTCGCTTGCTTCACATCGAGGAGCTCAGAGAGTTACAAACCAAGATCAACGAGGCCATCGTAGCAGTTCAGGCCATCATCGCCGACCCCAAGACAGATCACCGCCTTGGAAAGGTGGGCAGATAAAAACATCTGCCTGGACCTTGCTGCAGAGACCACAAGACATGCTCTGTGAAGTATGCTTGTTTTCATTAGCCACACCACAGGTATTTTGTTTAAATTCGAGACATTTTTGTGGGAATGCCAAACTGGACTCTTTTTTTTTTTTTTTTTTTTTTTTTTTATCATTCGTTTGCTTTGCCCTGTAATTAAAAGAAATGTGAAGATTTATTACAAAATGTAATTTCATTGTAGCCTTATGTGGAGGCACTTATGAAAAGTTACATGGGTTACCATAAAAAGTTGGACTATATGTTTTTTGTTGCATAATAAACATAATGCAACGCAGAAAAGTTTTATGGCTGGGTTTGTTTTACCCTGGAGCAAGAAATTCAACCTGTTCTGCTTTATACCTCCAACTGTGTATACTGTAAATTTAAGAAGAAAATCACTGCAGAGCCAAAAATATTTGAAAATCTGAAACAATGCGAGCAGACATATTAAAGTTGTCAATCACATTTTATTGTTATAAATATCACATCTTACAAAAGATAAAAAAGGATTAAAAAAATGACCACTTTTGGTGTTCCAAGCAATTTCACTTAAAAATGTTAACCTTTTTTCCCCAAAATACTGTTTTAGAGTATTTAAAAACATACAAATTACACAAGTAAACTCTGAGGGTATTTTTATTTAATTTGTTAGATTTTTTTACCAAAAAGTCACATACAAAAGTACAGTAGAAAGAAAAAATGAGGTATAAAACAAATTTACAAAACTATTTTGAGAAAATATTCACGCATTCATGTTTGTAAATTTGCACTTTGGCATTGACGGTGACATTCGTCGAGACTTGCGGGTTCTGTGATTAGCTCTCTTCTGAGTCCACGTCTCCATCGCCATTCCCACAGCACAAGCTCTCCAAACACTCGCCCAAAATAGCACCATGTAACGCTGGCTCTGTCATTAGCGTCTCCCTATAACACAATTGGTCGGAAATCCTTAGAAAGCCACGTTTGGGCAAACATGACAACATTTCATTTTCTACCAGGGAAATTGCCTGCTTTCATATGCTAGTCCAGCTATGCAAACAATTACTCTGATCTTGTTTGACTGTTTTCTGGTTTGTAAAGAACCGACATGCTTTGAAGTACCGGCATGACACCAGTGTTTCATCGCCTCTGTTAAAACTACAGTGATTTGGCAGCAGGTGCCTTGTACTTTTCTTTTAAGTGCCTGTAGCTGACAGCTCATGTCTGAAATGTTATTCTGTTATTTGTTTGAAAAGAGGTCACCCACGATTTTCTACATGGTAAACTTGATGTGCTTTCAGGTGTATCTGTACTACAACCTGAATTACGGAAATGTTGGGACGTTTTTTATTTTAATAAAATGAAAACTAAAAGACTTTCAAATCACGAGTCAATATTTTATTCACAAGAGAACATAACAGATGTTTAAACTGAGAAATTTTACACTTATCCACTAAATGAGCTCATTTCAAAAATGATGCCTGCTACAGGTCTCAAAAAAAGTTGGCACGGGGGCAACAAAGGGCTGAAAAAGCAAGAAATTTTGAAAAGATTCAGCTGGGAAAACATCTAGCAACTAATTAAGTTAATTGACATCAGGTCTGTAATATGATTAGCTATGAAAGTGATGTCTTAGAGAGGCAGAGTCTCTCAGAAGTAAAGATGGACAGAGGCTCTCCAATCTTTGAAAGAGTGCGTAAAAAGATTCCTCAACGTCAAATTGCAAAGGCTTTGCAAATCTCATCATCTACAGTGCATAACATCAAAAGATTCAGAAAAACTAGAGAAATCTCTGCGCGTAAGGGACAAGGCCGAAGACCTTTGTTGGATGCCTGCATCACTCATCGGCATGATTCTGTCATTGATACTAAATGGGCCCAGGAATACTTCCAGAAACCACTGTCGGTAAACACAATACGCCGTGCCATCTGCAGATGCCAACTAAAGCTCTATCATGCAAAAAGGAAGCGATATGTGAACATGGTCCAGAAGTGCCGTCGTGTCCTGTGGACCAAGGCTCATTTAAAATGGACTGTTTCAAAGTGGAAAAGTATTCTATGGTCAGATGAGTCCAAATTTGACATTCTTATTGGAAATCATGGATGCTGTGTCCTCTGGGCTAAAGAGGAGGGAGACCTTCCAGCGTGTTCGGCGTTCAGTTTAAAAGCCAGCATCTCTGATGGTATGGGGGTGCATAAGTGCATACGGTATGGGCAGCTTGCATGTTTTGCAAGGCACTATGAATGCTGAAAGGCGTCTTCAAACTGTTTTGAAAAGAAGAGGAGATGGTAAACATGCCCCCGTCCCAACTATTTTGAGACCTGTAGCAGGCATCAAATTTGAAATGAGCTAATTTTGTGCAGAAAATTGTAAAATTTCTCAGTTTAAACGTGTTATGTTCTCTGTGTTCTATTGTGAATAAAATATTGGCTCATGTGATTTGAAAGTATTTTAGTTTTAATTTTATTCAAATTTAAAAAACGTCCCAACATTTCCGGAATTCGGGTTGTAATACAGACACTGTTTCATGCAACTTTTTTTAAATCATGAAGGTTTATTAAACTAGGTTTACTATTTTTTTATTATTATTATCTATGTTAAAAACAGTTATACATTTCATTGAAAACCATGATAGATTTTTTCAGGATTCTTTGATGAATATAAAGTTCAAAAGAACAGCGTTTATTTGAAATAGAATTTGTTTATAACATTATAAATGTCTCTAGTGCTATATAGACTGCTAAAAGAATAGAAATAAAATAATTAATTTTTATATATATATATATATATATATATGTAAGACAGACTAAAAAGAGTAAAATACTTTACCAAAGTACCTTATAAACAGTGTGGAGGAGCAACTGTAATTCCATACAAATGAGACCTTTGATCAGGCAAGTGCTCATCTGTTGACTGGTTCTCTCGATTGAAAGCAATGACCCCATCCCTGAAACACCACAGAAGAAAATATAAAATATATTTTTTTTTAATATGGAGCAATTCAACGGATAAAGGCACAGTCATATTTAACATTAATTGGACCTCACAACAAATATAAATAATCTCCTGGGGCTCTGTTTTGAAAACATTTTAAAAAACACAAACTATTAATGTATAAATATACATTATCTACTCCACTTTTCTATTTCACTGCAAATCATGTCACTGATTTTGTATTCTTTGTACTGTGTATAAATGGATGTGAATGGAGCACAAGGTCTAGTGTGACAAAAAGTGAAGTGTAATACAGGAGCATTCATGAACAGAACGGTATCTGGTAGGTAGTTATGATTCTGGTGGTCATATGGTTTTGTACATGCATGTGCTATCCTGCTTTACCTCCTCCAGTCTGTGTAATAGTAGTGATTGGCGAAGGCGACCATGCTGAAGGGGTAATTCAGGTTACTGTGGACCACAAGTCTCCCTGTCCCATTAGGTGATATACACTCCAGGCGCTTGGTTCCTGTCCAACACACAAAAAAAGAGGTTATTAATTAACTTTTTCATTGCCGGTCTGTTTTGGTATCATCTGATTCAGATATATAATGTTGTAAATACACCAAATGTTTAAGCAAAAACTAGCCTACATCGTAAACGTGCCCCAAAAAACTGGTAGTTCATAGTCTGGGTTTAGAGCGAAGCACATACCTGCATCGGCCCAGCAGACCTGGCGTGTGTTGGAGTCGTAGGTCAGAGCATTGGGCAGTCCAATCCCATCCTGTACCAGGACTCTTCGGTTTCGTCCGTCCACAGAGGAGCTCTCGATTTTAGGAGCTTCTCTGTTCCAATCAGTCCAGTAGAGTGTTCTGTGAAAAAAATGGGATTTTATAATAATAATTATTAATATAATACTATTTAGAATGTCTTATTTTAAAATTTAAATAAATATTATAAAATGTATATAAATATAGTATTTTATAATTCTTTTAAATTTAATGTTATGTTCACGAAGACCGCATTTGATCAAAAATACAGTCAAAACAGTAATATTGTTTTCGATTAAAAAAAAAATTAAAACTATAATAAAAAAACGATTATATTTTAATACATTTTAAAATGTACTTTATTCCTATGTTGACACAGCTGAATTTTCAGCAACCATTACTCCAGTCTTCATTGTCGAATGTTTTTCACCAAATAAATCAGCCTTGATGAGCATAAAGTGCTTCTTTCAAAAACATTAAGAAAATAATTAAGTAATTATTTCAAACTTTTGACGAGCCATGCGGTGTGCATTTGATGCATTAGACTGAGATGTAAGGCTTTTTACATGGGTGGAGAGATGGCACAGAGTTTAATTTCATGCAAGTGTTAATTCATGTTTTCCTAAATCTAGAAACATACAAAACAGCTCTGCTCTATTTAGCACTGATTTAAGCAAGATGTTTTAAAGCAAGGCCTATGAGAAAAACTCAGTCCCTGAGGAAATGGTAAATATAACTAGCCTACACCACGGCTAAGCTGAATCACTCGCTGAACAAAAAAAAAAAAAAAAAAAGATTTCTAACCATAAATTGTGTTTCTTTTGTCTCTCCCTGAGGATTTAGAAGCACGAAATCACAATTTCAGGCTATTTGAGGTAAAAGATATTTACAAGACCAACTCGGTTGAGCAGGAAATCAGCTGACAGTGCAGTTTTGCACAACTGTTTGTATCATTAAATACTTGTTTCGTAGAATTCTTGACTAATGGATCAGACTTCAACCCAGATGGCTTCATGCATGCACACATTTATGCGTTACGGGAAAAAAAACCTAGCACGTAGCACAAATCGCAGCACAGACAAACACACATTAGCAGCTATTCTCATGGCCCATGAGGTTCGTGTTATATCTCCTGTCCTCCACCCTAGTTCAGTTGCTCCAGATGTTGCAGATGCCTGTGTTTGTGGAGTTGCTGGCCCACACGTTGACTGCCCTCCCCGGAGACCCGAAAGCCAGGCCAGACACTGAAGCAACACCGGCATCTGGGCCAATTTGTAGCCTTGCCCTTTTATTTTCTCTGCCTCCCATACACATCCTAACCTCCTCGCTCCCTCGCTTCTCAGCGTGTCTTGCACTGTTCTTTCGCTTCCCCTCAATCACACTCTTCACAATGATAACAGATTTTAGGTTTTGAAGCGTTCATGTAAATGAAGCATGGGAATTGTGATGGAGGGGGAAATGAGGGTTCATTAAAGCTGCCAATTACAGGATCAATTAAGCAAAGATGCCCCTTTTAATGGTCTTAATTGTGGTTCTAATGGTGAGTGAGATCCAGTATGCTCAAAATAAAAATAATCAAAATGTGTAAAAGATACAAAAATGGTATAGTATTATTATAATTAATTAATTAATTATTATTATAAAAAATAATATTTAAAAGAACATTGTCTGATGAATTGGTGGCATCTATTTGAGAAACTAAGATGCATTAGGCTTAAGCATGGAACATTACTTCAGACCTTGCAATGAATATTGGCTTCTATTTATAAAATAAATAAATAAAATAGAACCATACAGTATATAAACATCACAGATTGACCTCTTGGCAAAATACATAAAATTAGACCAGCTTGGGGTGTGTATACAGTATACACACACACACACACACACACACACACGCATAATATATAAATACATTTTTAATATTAGCTATATTTATTATTAAATTATGTTTATATTTTATATTTACAGGTTTTAATATTCACTATGTATTATTTTATAGTTGTATACATATTCGTATGTATGTATTATTATTGTTATTATTATAAATAAATATTATAAAATATAAAAATAATATATGAGATTCTGAACTGACTTTCTATATAGCAGTTTTTATTCTATACATTTTGCCAAGAGGTCAACATATTAAAATATTTTTGCTTATAAAATATTATAATAATTATATATTATTTAATACAGTTTGTGTGTGTGTGTGTATATATATATATATATATATATATATATATATATATATATATATATATAATTCATATAAATGTGTTAATATTTTTGTCTTATGATCATGAAGACTGTATTTGATCAAAAGCAGTAAAAACTATTTTGTTAAATATTACAACAATAAAAAACACTATTATAGTTTAATACATTTAAAATTTAAATTATTCAGTATGTATTGTTTTAAAATATAAATAAATATGATAAAATATACAAAAATAATATACAAGAGAGAATATGATTCTGATTTTACATTAGCAGTTTTTATTCTATACATTTTGCCAAAAGATCAATTTAAAACTTTTTTTATTTCAGGTACTGGTTTTGGTACTGAGATGGGTGGCAAGATGGTTCACAGTTTGATATCTTTCAGCAATCTGAAGCACATACCCTGTAGGGGAGTCTACGATGATGGCTCTGGGATTTACTAAGTCTGTGTCAAACAGAACACGCCGGTCACTTCCATCAAGGTTCGCCGTTTCGATTTTATCTGATGTGCTGTCCACCCAAAACAATCTCCTACGGGCGACATCTATAGCAAGACCTTCTGGACTCGTCAGGGCTGAAAAAGGTAATATTATATTATATTATATTATTATATTATATTATATTAATTTGTAAAATAAACATACCTGTATTGATAACAATCTCAGGTTCTGATCCTGGCCCCAGACTGGCTCTATTGATTGTCCGTCCAGCCAGATCTGTCCAATAAACTTTCCTTTCTCTGCAGTCATAATCAATGCCGACCACTATAGAGCCCTGAAAGTGTAAACAGGAGAGAATTAGCATACTTTTGTCAAAGCCGCAGACTTCAGTATTTCAATCAATAGTGTGCAGTACTCACATGTAAAGCAAGCAGCACTGAAGATCTCTGCTTTTCCATCTGTGTGCCATTGAGAGGCAAAACTCCAATCTGCTGGCCCTGGGCATAAAGCAGGGATGTACCTGATGGAGGCGGGGTCACATCTGGGCGTGGCAGAGGGTGAAAGGTGGGAGGGGCCACAGTAGATATACCTAAAAGGTAGCAGATCATTTTAGCATGGAAAAACAAATCATTTTGTTGGCCTTTATTCTGAATGTAAACTTGAAAATTTAAATAGAATAAAATACAATGTCCAAGCATTGAACCATTTAACCAGTGTTTTTTTCATGAGGAAACTGTGGTTCTCACAGCTAGCGACACTCACAGGCAGGTTTCACAGCATCGTGGGAGCGAGTTCCTGGTACTTCCCGCCCGGTTTGGTCCACACACCAGCAGTAGCTGCTGTCTCCGTAGCACTGAACTGGGTTGAACTCCCCAGCAGAGTCACACTGAGGTAGATAATGGTGGGAATCTGGCTGGCCTCCATATTGCTGCAACAGACTGGCTCTCCAGCGCTCACAGACGGTCTCTGGATGCTGGACTGGAAGCACTGGGTGTCAGAGGGGAAACCAGGAACATATTACTGCACAAGATGGGGATATTTATCCATAACCAATAAGAGATTAAACTGCTAATGACTAATCCAGCATGAAAAAAAGTATTTGAAAGATATTTTAACATTTTAAACTACTGAATTGATTTTATGATGATGAATAAATCTATTTTTAAATAATTTAAAATAACTAAAATATTTTTATAATAAAATTTTAATGATTGTTGTTAATGTTGATTATATTATTAAGAAATATATTAAATAATAATAATAATCTAAACTTGAAACTCTAAAATCCACTAAGAACTACATACTTGTGTAATTTCTATATGTTTTCTGATTCATATAATCTAATTAAATAATCTAATGAGAGTTCCAAAGCATTTTTCCTTCTTTGTCAGTCTCATTTTTGGCTACAAAACAGTGAGATGAAATAGGAGGCATTTCTAACTATGGTGTGAAGAGGACACATTCATTGGACTAAACCTGCTCTGTAATTTGGATGAACACAGGGCAGACAGGACTTTGTGAGCTCTGCTACAAATTAGAGTGATTACTTACAGATGATGTGAAACTACTTAGCAAATTAGGAAGCCTATAATTGACAAACAACAGCATGGTGCCCATTTCAAACACTTGTTGCCCAATGTGAAAGCTGGTGCTACAATGGTATTGTGCAATAGTATTCTGGTCTGTATATATGGCTGTAAGTTAAGTCTATGGGATGTTATTAGCTTTTTTTATCATTCACCAATACCACTTTGTAAGTTTGATTGCTTAGAGTGGCAGCCCCATCCACAGTGAGATCCTATTAGACCAAAATTCCACTCCACATGGATATATTAGTTTAGCTGTATTGTTTTAAGCATTGCTCTCTTACCAGGCTCGTCACAGTTTATTGTTGGGGCTCCGGGTGGAGTTCTGGTTCCCGCTCTCTCCTGTCCTCTACTGTCCACACACCAGCAGTGACCTGTGGACCCGTGGCACTGCTGCGGCCTGTACTGACCCTCCTCATCACACTGAGGGATGAAGGCTCCTATCAGAGGAGCATCACCATCTCTGCTACGAACACTGTCTCTGTGCTGCTCACACTGGGTCTTGGGACGCACTGGACGCACTTGGGATAGAAAAGAGGTTTATTATTCTTCCATCACACCCCTCAGTAGAAAAATCTCAGCCAGAGTTTTTGATCAAATTAATGTTTCTGGTGGTTCTCATGACATTCAACCTCCCCTAACTAAAATAAAACCAAATATTAAATGAAAAATGTAAACGTAAAACTCTTTAAAATTATAATAAATTTAACTTAATAGATATATTTAAAAAAGTTATAAAAATGACAAATACACATGAAAATCACTAAAACTTGCGCTAAAATAAAGACAAAATTTAAATTGAAAATACAAAAATAAAAGCGATGTCAAAACGTTAATAAATACTAAAAAAGTATATAAATTGTGTTAAAATAACAGCATCTGAAATTTGCAAAGCATCTAGAGTTTGGAGAGTCCAAAAAAAAGAGCAACTGCTACGGCTCTATAACAGATCCCATGACAATTAATTAAAAAAAGAAAGAAAAATTATATATAATAGGACAGATGACCTATTAAGAGAGGCCTATTTCTTACCAGGCTCGTCACAGTTTATTATTGGGGCTCGGGTGGAGTTCTGGTTCCGCTCTCTCCTGTCCTCTACTGTCCACACACCAGCAGTGACCTGTGGACCCGTGGCACTGCTGCGGCCTGTACTGACCCTCCTCATCACACTGAGGGATGAAGGCTCCTATCAGAGGAGCGTCACCATCTCTGCTACGAACACTGTCTCTGTGCTGCTCACACTGGGTCTTGGGACGCACTGGACGCACTTGGGATAGAAAAGAGGTTTATTATTCTCTCATCACACCCCTCAGTAGAAAAATCTCAGCCAGAGTTTTTGATCAAATTAATGTTTCTGGTGGTTCTCATGACATTCAACCTCCCTAACTAAAATAAAACCAAATATTAAATGAAAATGTAAACGTAAAACTCTTTAAAATTATAATAAATTTAACTTAATAGATATATTTAAAAAGTTATAAAATGACAAATACACATGAAAATCACTAAAACTTGCTAAAATAAAGACAAAATTTAAATTGAAAATACAAAAATAAAAGCGATGTCAAAACGTTAATAAATACTAAAAAGTATATAAATTGTGTTAAAATAACAGCATCTGAAATTTGCAAAGCATCTAGAGTTTGAGAGTCCAAAAAAGAGCAACTGCTACGGCTCTATAACAGATCCCATGACAATTAATTAAAAAGAAAGAAAAATTATATATAATAGGACAGATGACCTATTAAGAGAGGCCTATTTCTTACCAGGCTCGTCACAGTTTATTATTGGGGCTCGGGTGGAGTTCTGGTTCCCGCTCTCCTGTCCTCTACTGTCCACACACCAGCAGTGACCTGTGGACCCGTGGCACTGCTGCGGCCTGTACTGACCCTCCTCATCACACTGAGGGATGAAGGCTCCTATCAGAGGAGTGTCACCATCTCTGCTACGAACACTGTCTCTGTGCTGCTCACACTGGGTCTTGGGACGCACTGGACGCACTTGGGATAGAAAAGAGGTTTGTTATTCTCTCATCACACCCCTCAGTAGAAAAATCTCAGCCAGAGTTTTTGATAAAATTAATCTTTCTAGTGGTTCTCATGACATTCAACCTCCCTAACTAAAATAGAACCAAATATTAAATGAAAATGTAAACTTAAAACACTTTCAAATTAAAATAAATTTAACTTAATAGATATATTTAAAAAGTTATAAAATGACAAATACACATGAAAATCACTAAAACTTGCGCTAAAATAAAGACAAAATTTAAATTGAAAATACAAAAATAAAAGCGATGTCAAAACGTTAATAAATACTAAAAAGTATATAAATTGTGTTAAAATAACAGCATCTGAAATTTGCAAAGCATCTAGAGTTTGGAGAGTCCAAAAAAGAGCAACTGCTACGGCTCTATAACAGATCCCATGACAATTAATTAAAAAAAGAAAGAAAAATTATATATAATAGGACAGATGACCTATTAAGAGAGGCCTATTTCTTACCAGGCTCGTCACAGTTTATTATTGGGGCTCCGGGTGGAGTTCTGGTTCCCGCTCTCTCCTGTCCTCTACTGTCCACACACCAGCAGTGACCTGTGGACCCGTGGCACTGCTGCGGCCTGTACTGACCCTCCTCATCACACTGAGGGATGAAGGCTCCTATCAGAGGAGCGTCACCATCTCTGCTACGAACACTGTCTCTGTGCTGCTCACACTGGGTCTTGGGACGCACTGGACGCACTTGGGATAGAAAAGAGGTTTATTATTCTCTCATCACACCCCTCAGTAGAAAAATCTCAGCCAGAGTTTTTGATCAAATTAATGTTTCTGGTGGTTCTCATGACATTCAACCTCCCCTAACTAAAATAAAACCAAATATTAAATGAAAAATGTAAACGTAAAACTCTTTAAAATTATAATAAATTTAACTTAATAGATATATTTAAAAAAGTTATAAAAATGACAAATACACATGAAAATCACTAAAACTTGCGCTAAAATAAAGACAAAATTTAAATTGAAAATACAAAAATAAAAGCGATGTCAAAACGTTAATAAATACTAAAAAAGTATATAAATTGTGTTAAAATAACAGCATCTGAAATTTGCAAAGCATCTAGAGTTTGGAGAGTCCAAAAAAGAGAGCAACTGCTACGGCTCTATAACAGATCCCATGACAATTAATTAAAAAAAGAAAGAAAAATTATATATAATAGGACAGATGACCTATTAAGAGAGGCCTATTTATTACCAGGCTCGTCACAGTTTATTGTTGGGGCTCCGGGTGGAGTTCTGGTTCCCGCTCTCTCCTGTCCTCTACTGTCCACACACCAGCAGTGACCTGTGGACCCGTGGCACTGCTGCGGCCTGTACTGACCCTCCTCATCACACTGAGGGATGAAGGCTCCTATCAGAGGAGTGTCACCATCTCTGCTACGAACACTGTCTCTGTGCTGCTCACACTGGGTCTTGGGACGCACTGGACGCACTTGGGATAGAAAAGAGGTTTGTTATTCTCTCATCACACCCCTCAGTAGAAAAATCTCAGCCATAAAGTTACTTCAATAAAGTTTGATAGAGTTTTTGATAAAATTAATCTTTCTAGTGGTTCTCATGACATTCAACCCCCCTAACTAAAATAGAACCAAATATTAAATGAAAAATGTAAACTTAAAACACTTTAAAATTAAAATCAGAAATGTTGCCTTGGCCACTAACAGAAAGTAAATTAAGGCAAGGCAAAGCAAGGCAAGTTTATTTATAAAGCACATTTCATACACAGTGGTAATTCAAAGTGCTTTACATAAAAGGAAGTAAAATAGTCATTAAAAATAATAATAATCACAACAATAAAAACAAAGTGATTTAAAAATTGATTTAAAAAGAATTTAAAACATTTAAGAATAGAAAATGATTATACATAGTGCAATCAGTTCAGACGTAGCACAGTGCTCATTCAACAAATGCACAGCTAAACAGATGAGTTTTGAGTCTGGATTTAAATGTGGCTGATGTTTTAGCACATCTGATCTCTTCTGGAAGCTGGTTCCAACTGCGGACGGCATAATAGCTAAAAGCGGACTCCCCTTGTTTTGTGTGAACCCTTGATATTTCTAACTGACTCGATCCTTATGATCTGAGTGGTTGGTTAGGTTTATATTCAGTGAGCATATCTCCAATGTATTTAGGTCCTAGGCCATTGAGAGATTTATAAACGAGTAAAAGTACTTTAAAATCAATCCTAAATGTAACTGGAAGCCAGTGTAAGGACCTGAGTGAGGACTGGTGTGATATGTTCAAATTTTCTGGTTCTAGTCAGAATCCTGGCAGCAGCGTTCTGGATGAGCTGCAGCTGTCTAATGGTCTTCTTTGGAAGGCCGGTGAGGAGACCATTACAATAATCCACCCTGCTGGTGATAAAGGCATGAACAAGTTTCTCCAAGTCTTGACTGGAAACAAAACATCTAATTCTTGCAATGTTTTTGAGATGATAATATGCTGATTTAGTTACTGCTTTGACATGACTACTAAAACTAAGGTCTGTCTCCAGAAACACCCCAAGATTTTTGACTTGATTTTTAGTTGTTTGACCCCTAGAGTCAAGGTATGCATTCACCTTGAGAACTTCATCTTTGTTTCCAAATGCAATGACTTCAGTTTTCTCCTTGTTTAACTGAAGAATGTTCTGGCACATCCAACAGTTTATTTCATCAATGCATTGGCAGAGGGAGTCAATGGGGCTATAGTCATTTGGAGATAAGGCTAGGTAAATCTGGGTACCATCAGCATAGCTGTGATAGGCAATTTGGTTCTTTCTCATTATTTGACTTAGTGGCAGCATATACAGGCTAAACAAGAGTGGTGCAAGAATTGAGCCTTGTGGGACTCCGCATGTCATGGACGTCCACTTAGACTAGGGATGCATCGATCCGATACTCAGGATCGGTATCGGCTCCGATACGGTCATTTTCTGCAGATCGGGTATCGGTCAGAAGAGACCGATCCAAATCCGATATTGTGCGTATACTATTCTGTGTCATTGTTGAGCCCCACGAAAAGCACAAAAACATTATAAAGCACCATAAAATTTTCGTGCACTATATTTCAAGTGTTCTGAAGCTGTTCCATAGTTTAATCTGAGGTGCAGATGTATATTTAAGTCGTTAAATTCAAGTTCAGGTAAACTCTTCTCTCCGCTGCATCTGTCTGTCATCCTCCATTCAGCATCAAACTGCGTGTCACGTTCGGTTACTGCAGTCAAACTCTCTTCAAGAGGACACAGTAACTGAGGTTTAAAACTGTTAAAAGAAAAGGCTTAATAAACTAACGCACAGATTTAATACACTACGCATCAATATCTTTTCCCTACGGAGCCCGGGAAGTCACCTGTAGGAGAAAAAAAAACAATCCGTGCCGACGGTTTTGCGATCCGTTCCCTCAGTTTACAAACCGTACTCACAAATTCTTAAACTGTTCCCTCGGTTTAACAAATCGTGCCCACGGATTAATAAACCGTACCCACGAATTTCCAATCCGTGCGCTCAGATTTTGTAAACCGTACCCTCGGTTTTGAATCCGTACCCACAGATTCATAATCCACGCGCACGCCGCAATCCGTTCCACGGGTTTGTAAACTGTACTCACGGATTCATGCAGCAAGCTCCTAGGTAGCCTACGTGTTAACGAATCATACTGTATATTGTTTTATTGCTTATTATTATGTGGAATAGGCCTACAGCAAATTGTAACGGACACGAGTTGGAATACAACGATTTAATAAGAAAGATGTGCGTCAAAATCTTGTTTAATTTGTGATCATCTTAGACTTGATTATTATTGTATAATAAACCTGGCATTGTGACTGACTTTGGAGTTATTTGTTACTCTTTTGTAAGTCGTTTTGAATAAAAGCTTCTTCTAAATGCATGTAACCTAAATATATATAACAACAACAACAATAATAATAATAAAATAATAGTTATTATTATTATTTTAATTTATAGGCTAAATAAATGAGTGCACTTAAAACAGTAAAATGTTTGTCATACAATAATTCATGAATGCTTTATTTTTAATAACATTTTACAGTTTTGGAAATGTGTTTGTGTACTATTCATTCTTAACATGAAGACTTATTTTGATGATTTTATTATACTAAGCTTTTCCCCCCAGAGTTAGATACTGTTAATGTGGATGTGCCAGAACTTTCTTCAGTTAAACAAGGAGAAAACTGAAGTCATCGCATTTGGAAACAAAGATGAAGTTCTCAAGGTGAATGCATACCTTGACTCTAGGGGTCAAACAACTAAAAACCAAGTAAACAATCTTGGGGTGTTTCTGGAGACAGACCTTAGTTTTAGTAGTCATGTCAAAGCAGTAACTAAATCAGCATATTATCATCTCAAAAACATTGCAAGAATTAGATGTTTTGTTTCCAGTCAAGACTTGGAGAAACTTGTTCATGCCTTTATCACCAGCAGGGTGGATTATTGTAATGGTCTCCTCACCGGCCTTCCGAAGAAGACCATTAGACAGCTGCAGCTCATCCAGAACGCTGCTGCCAGGATTCTGACTAGAACCAGAAAATATGAGCATATCACACTAGTCCTCAGGTCCTTACACTGGCTTCCAGTTACATTTAGGATTGATTTTGAAGTACTTTTACTCGTTTATAAAGCACTCAATGGCCTAGGACCTAAATACATTGGAGATATGCTCACTGAATATAAACCTAACAGACCACTCAGATCATTAGGATCGAGTTAGAAACACCAAGGGTTGGACTTTGGACTTTGCACTGGGCTGGTTCCACGCTGCACGTCACGCTTTTTCAATGCATCATACACTCAATAATACATATACATATGTACAGTAGGGTAAGCGTGGCATGTGAGTGGCGGCCGGGGGTGGGACTTTGGGCCTTGTGCCCCGCAGCACCTCTCCTTGATGGCTCGTTTTGGGCCTAATTTATGCCTTACGCATGGAGGGCCCAGAGGCAGCCTTACAATATCTTACTATTTATAGCTTTATTATTATTATTACTATTATTATTTCATCATTACTATTACTACCATTATTATTTTTATAATTATTATTATTATTATTACAATTTGTCCTCTTCCTGATTCCCCAGCCACCCCCTGTCTCGGATGAATACATTTATTATCGTTATTGTTGCTACTATTACTAATTACTATTTAATACAATTATTATTGATATTTGTCATCCTCCTCACCCTCCAACTTTCCCCTCATTTCTGATTAATTGAGTTAATTACTATTATTATTATTATTACTGTTATTATTTATTTATTGATATTGTTGCTGCTACTATTACTATTATTACTTATCACCTTCCTCATCCTCCATCCTCTAATTTTTGTTATTATTATTATTATTACTGTTATCATTACTATTATGTTTTTGTTTTTTTTACTTTTGTCATGTCTGTTGTACTTTCCTTTATTTATATACTTCCACCCCCAACACTTACACAAACACACACACACACACACACACACAAATCATGTTGGCTGTCATGTATGTTTTGTTGACCTTGGTTATTTTGTTTTTGATTTGTTACCTGTAAGTATCTGTATGTTTGTTTGCATAATAAAAAAAAAAAAAGAAAAAAGAAAAAAGAAAAAAAAGAAACACCAAGGGTTCACACAAAATAAGGGGAGTCTGCTTTTAGCTATTATGCCTCCCGCAGTTGGAACCAGCTTCCAGAAGAGATCAGATGTGCTAAAACATTAGCCACATTTAAATCTAGACTCAAAACTCATCTGTTTAGCTGTGCATTTGTTGAATGAGCACTGTGCTACTCCGAACTGATTATATAAAATGTATAATAAAATCACCAAAATAAGTCTTCATGTTAAGAATGAATAGTATACAAACACATTTCCAAAACTGTAAAATGTTATTAAAAATAAAGCATTCATGAATTATTTTATGACAAACATTTTACTGTCTTAAGTGCACTCATTTATTTAGCCTATAAATTAAAATAATAATAACTATTATTTTATTATTGTTGTTGTTGTTATATATTTTGGTTACATGCATTTAGAAGAAGCTTTTATTCAAAACGACTTACAAAAGAGTAACAAATAACTCCAAAGTCAGTCACAAGGCCGGGTTTATTATACAATAATAATCAAGTCTAAGATGATCACAAATTAAACACGATTTTGACGCACATCTTTCTTATTAAATCGTTGTATTCCAACTCGTGTCCGTTACAATTTGCTGTAGGCCTATTCCACATAATAATATGCAATAAAACAATATACAGTATGATCTGGCTGTGACACTCGGGATGCACATAAGCACTTTGTGCCGGTCTGTATTTGAGCCTTTCGTTTTATAATACTTTTGCACAATGAAAGATTATTAATAGTCTTTCTTGTTCTGTCCTATCTATCATATGTCGCTGCCTTCATTACTGTGCTATAGATTTAAAAGAAATGTCTTTTAATTGTATAGTATATATAAATGCATTTGTTTGTTTTTTCATGAATGTATTTTACAACAATACAAAGAGCAATGTGTACCATTTTACCAGATTTAGTCGTACACTTATTCACTTTTATTTGTAAATAAAAATGTTTCACTAGGTTTTATAAAATTATTGTGCACCCATGATTTTTCTAGAGTATCTTTTGCTGCTGAATTATCCACTAACTATAGTTTATAATAGTATTTATGTCATAGATTATGATTATATATTTTTTTCATTTGTTATTTTTCATTAAAATGAAGTTATCTATATGTAGTAGATTGTGTTTAACACAAAAAAAACTGCGCTGGTATCGGATTGGATCGGTATCGGCAGATACTCACAATTTTCGGTATCGGATTGGATCGGTTATGAAAAAATCGTATCGTTGCATCCCTAACTTAGACTTATGCTCTCCTATACTCACATAATAACTTCTCCCTTCTAAGTATGACCTGAACCATTTGAGTACCATCCCAGAAAGCCCGACTCAGTTTTCCAGTCTCTCTAGAAGTATGTTATGATCAACAGTGTCAAATGAAGCACTAAGATCTAGTAGTACCAGCACTGATATTTTGCCAGAATCAGAATTGAAGCGAATATCATTTATTATCTTAAGTTTGAGTTGAAGTACTAAAATTGCTAAAACTAAAAAAAAATGAATTAAAATTAATAGATATATTTAAAAAAGTTATAAAAATGACAAATATACATATGAAAATCACTAAAATTTGTGCTAAAATAAAGACAAAATTTAAACTGAAAATATAAAAAAATAATAGCTATGTCAAAATGTTAATAAATACTAAAAAAGTATATAAATTGTGTTAAAATAACAGCATCTGAAATTTGCAAAGCATCTAGAGTTTGGAGAGTCCAAAAAAAAGAGCAACTGCTACGGCTCTATAACAGATCCCATGACAATTAATTAAAAAAAGAAAGAAAAATTATATAAAATAAGACAGATGACCTATTAAGAGAGGCCTATTTCTTACCAGGCTCGTCACAGTTTATTATTGGGGCTCCGGGTGGAGTTCTGGTTCCCGCTCTCTCCTGTCCTCTACTGTCCACACACCAGCAGTGACCTGTGGACCCGTGGCACTGCTGCGGCCTGTACTGACCCTCCTCATCACACTGAGGGATGAAGGCTCCTATCAGAGGAGCGTTACCATCTCTGCTACGAACACTGTCTCTGTGCTGCTCACACTGGGTCTTGGGACGCACTGGACGCACTTGGGATAGAAAAGAGGTTTGTTATTCTTCCATCACACCCCTCAGTAGAAAAACTAACTTAAGGGCCTTTCGCACCACAGGAACCTTTTCACAGTACCTGAACTAATTGTGGAACTACCCACTTTTTGGCGTGTTCGCACCACAGGAACTAGGAACGGTTTTAGTTCTAGGAACTCAGAGTAGGGTCTAAAACAGTTCTATAGGAACTATCAGTGATGTAAGTGTTTGCTGATTGGCCAAACGCATGCGAAACACCAGCTACCCGGCATTTTTAAAAAGCCATGTAAACATATTTGCTCCACGAACATTGAAAACATCGATAACAGCATTTACCTGTTGTCTGCAGTGTTGTGTTCTTTTCTCAGCTTCGATGATATGTAACTGCAAGTTGTCATAAAAAATTTAGTCTCTTAGCCCAAGTTTTTGCTCTTGCAATCGCGTAAATTTTGCGTTTACATTCCATTTCCATTATCACGAAACCCACGACACACAACAAAAACAGCTCTGATCACGAAATTACTGCAGGCTAGTTCCTAGAACTATGCGGTGCGAAAGCCTCTTTAGACTAATATAATTAAAAGGAAAACTGAAAATATAAAAATAAAACCTTATCACAATTCTAATATATACACTATAACAGTATATAAATTATATTAAAATAACATCTAAAATTTATAAAGCATCTAGAATTTGGAGATATTCCAACAAAAAGAGCAACTGCTACCTCTCTATAACAGATCCCATGAACAATTAATTAATTCAAAAATGTAAATATTATATAAAATAAGACAGATGACCTATTAAGAGAGGCCTATTTCTTACCAGGCTCGTCACAGTTTATTGTTGGGGCTCCGGGTGGAGTTCTGGTTCCCGCTCTCTCCTGTCCTCTACTGTCCACACACCAGCAGTGACCTGTGGACCCGTGGCACTGCTGCGGCCTGTACTGACCCTCCTCATCACACTGAGGGATGAAGGCTCCTATCAGAGGAGCATCACCATCTCTGCTATGAACACTGTCTCTGTGCTGCTCACACTGGGTCTTGGGACGCACTGGACGCACTTGGGATAGAAAAGAGGTTTATTATTCTTCCATCACACCCCTCAGTAGAAAAATCTCAGCCATAAAGTTACTTCAATAAAGTTACAGAGTTTTTGATAAAATTAATCTTTCTGGTGGTTCTCATGACATTCAACCCCCCTAACTAAAATAGAACCAAATATGTGACCCTGGACCACAAAACCAGTCTTGTTAGGATCGGACAATATTTGGCCGAGATACAACTATTTGAAAATCTGGAATCTGAGGGTGAAAAAAAAATCGAAATATTGAGAAAATTGCCTTTAAAGTTGTCAAAATGCATTGCTAAGAATTCATATTACTAATCAAAAACGAGCTTTTGATATATTTACAGTAGTAAATTTACAAAATATCTTCATGGAATATGATCTTTACTTAATATCCTAATGATTTTTGGCATAAAAGAAAAATTTATAATTTTGACCCATACAATGTATTTTTGGCTATTGCTACAAATATACCCCAGCGACTTAAGACTGGTTTTGTGGTCCAGGGTCACATATTAAATGAAAAATGTAAACTTAAAACTCTTTAAAATTAAAATAAATTTAAATCAATAGATATATGTATAGATACATATGAAAATCACTAAAACATGCGCTAAAATAAAGACAAAATTTAAACTGAAAATATAAAAATAAAAGCTATGTCAAAATGTTAATAAATACTAAAAAAGTATATAAATTGCTGTTAAAATAACAGCATCTGCAATTTGCAAAGCATCTAGAGTTTGGAGAGTCCAAAAAAAGAGAGCAACTGCTACGGCTCTATAACAGATCCCATGACAATTAATAAAAAAGAAAAAAAAAGAAAAATTATATATAATAGGACAGATGACCTATTAAGAGAGGCCTATTTATTACCAGGCTCGTCACAGTTTATTGTTGGGGCTCCGGGTGGAGTTCTGGTTCCCGCTCTCTCCTGTCCTCTACTGTCCACACACCAGCAGTGACCTGTGGACCCGTGGCACTGCTGCGGCCTGTACTGACCCTCCTCATCACACTGAGGGATGAAGGCTCCTATCAGAGGAGCGTCACCATCTCTGCTACGAACACTGTCTCTGTGCTGCTCACACTGGGTCTTGGGACGCACTGGATGCAGATGAGATACACAAGGGATTGTTATTCCTTCATTACACTCCTTTGCACAACCCTTTGTTTATATGAAATGAAAGGGTTTGTGCAAGTTTAAGAGTTGCCAAACTCTAAACTCCAATAAAGTTATTATCTGTTTTGACCATAATATTGCAGATGTTAATATTGCCCATGTAAACACAGGTGGTTTTAACAAACCTCGACCTTTCCTAAAATCCGGCATTTTTCCAAAGCTGAATGCAATACGTTTACAACAATAAAGGTGTATCTCTTCACATTTTTATGCTATCCTCCTTAAACTCAGGGTAAGGGCCTGTTTTCCCAGATGACTAGCCTATGTCGAATTTGTACTGAGGATTTTTTTTAAAGAAATTAATACTTTTATTGAGCAAAGATGCATGAAATTTGATCAAAAGTGACAGGAAAGGCTTTTACATTGTTACAAAAACAAATATTTAAAGTAAATGATGTTCTTTTGAACTTTCTGTTCATCAAACAATCCAGTTTCCACAAAAATATTAAGCAGCACAATTGTTTTCAACACTAATAATTATAAGAAATGTTTCCTGAACATAAACTCAGCATGTTAGAATGATTTCTGAAGTATCATGTGACACTGAAGACTGGCGTAATGAATTCAAAAAATTCAGCTTTGCCATCACATGAGTAAATTACATTTTAATTTTTTTTAAACCGTTATTGTTATAATATTTCACAATGTTACTGTTTTTACTGTATTTGTGATCAAATACCTGTAAATGCAGCCTTGGTAAGCATATAAGACTTCTTTCAAAAACAAATTAAAATCTTATTCATCCCAAACTTCTGAACGTTAGTCTATTCCAAACAAAAAGAGTAATTGTAACAGATCCCATGACAATTAATTAATAAGAAATAAATAGAAATATTATTTAAATGACTTGGATAGAGAGGACTGTGACAAAAAATAAATTTCCCCAAAAATAAAAGTTCCTGTAGATCAGAGATGCCCAAACCAGGGCCCACAGGCCAAAGTTGGTCTACAAGAAGGTGGAAAAATAGGGGAAAACATGCTATTGAAGCATATCTTTATTCTATTTTATTTAATTATAGAAAAAAAAAAAAAAAATAATAATAATAATACAAAATTTTTAAATAATATAGTTAGATATAATGTAAAATATACTTTCAACTAGACTTTTGGCCCTTCGTAGTAAAACGTTTGGACACCTCTGCTGTAGACTATTTCTTACCAGGCTCATCACAGTTAATAGATGGGGTTCCAGGTGGAGTTCTGGTTCCCGCTCTCTCCTGTCCTCTACTGTCCACACACCAGCAGTGACCTGTGGACCCGTGGCACTGCTGCGGCCTGTACTGACCCTCCTCATCACACTGAGGGATGAAGGCTCCTATAGGACGAACACCACCATTTCCGCTCTGAAGTCTGTCTCTGTGCTGCTCACACTGGGTCTTGGGGCGACCTATAATGCAAATAAACCAGATATTATAGAATTTTGGACTTTACTTGAATAAAACAATGTTAAAAATCTAAATAACTACAAACAACTACCATTTTGAGGGCGGCACTGGAAACCATCTCCATGGTATCCCGGTTGGCACTGGCACTGGAAAGATCCCGGACTGTTTGAGCACAAGGCCTGGGTGTGGCATGGCTGGTCACGACACTCATCCACATCTGCACAAACCACCACAAAACACAACACTCACTCTAGAACGCAACAAACAGCGCATTAAGTGCGTTTCTCAGGATGTTGATCTGAGTCATTCTAGCTGTTGCCTGAAGGCTCCAAACTCCCACAATCCCGTCAGAGAGGAGAAGAGTTAACTGTCCTCTGACCCCCTTGTGTTCTTCAGCTGCGCGTCTCCTACGCACATTCCCTGAGCGAGGACATTGGGTCATTGTTTCAAAATACACTCCCTTCCCCAGCTTCTCTGGTTACCCATGCCTCTCTCTGCATTGCAAACCCTTCACCTACAGCATTCAGCTGAGAGAATGAGCCTATGTTTTACCAACATTTAACCTCTGCGACACATCACATCCAGCTGACAGCACACAACTCAGTCTGAGTCACATATAAACTGCTGACTGTGTTCTGAGAAGCTAATATAGATGTGACGCATGCTGTGCAATATAGTATGCAATATAGTGCACAGTAGAATATATAGCAATAAACATTCAAAACAGTAAGATGCCAAATTGTTGTCACATTATGCATGTTTAATGCCACATCCAGTTTTACATTGGAAAAAAAGTTACACTATCATTCAAAAGGTTGGTGTTGCTCACCAAGGCTGCATTTATTTGAACAAAAATACAGTGAAAACAGTAATATTGTGAAAAACTATTTTATATTTTAAAATATTCTACAGCTATTATTTCAGTCTTATTATTTTCAATGTTGAAAACAGTCGTGCTGCTTAATATTTCTGTGGAAACCGCGAAACATTCTTTGATGAATAGAAAGTTAAAAAAAACACAATTTATTTGAAATCATTTGTAACATTACAAATGTCCTTACTGTCACTTTTAATCAACTGAAGGCATTGTTGAAAGCATTAAATTCATTCAAAAAAGAAGATCGTACTGATTATAAACTTTTGAAAGGTAGTGTATTTTGCATGTTTTTAATTAGATAATAATAATGGTTAAAAGATTTAAATAATTGATATTAAATTTAAAAATCCTTTTAGTCCAAACAAATAAAAAGTAGTAGTATAACTTGTATTATATACTTCCAAACAAAGCCATTGACTATTTTATTTAAGATATCATCACGGATAACTTTCAGTTTTAGGCTTGGGCCAATAAAAATAATAATAATAATTTCATTTAATTTAATAATGAAATAATTACTTTAGGCCGTTTTTGGGAGTTTAATTTTCATACAGTACTTTTATATGAATAACTGCATGACATGACTTTTTTTTTTTTCTTTCATTCAAAGCCGCCCGATTCCTGTAAAGCATTTGTCTCTGAAAAATAAATAAGAATATCCAATGTGGAATACACAAGTTTAGTAGACTTGTGTCGAATCACAGACTGCACAGGAAATGAAGATGTTTCTTACCCTGACATGTCCGACCGTCAAATCCAAACTCAAATCCGCTCTCACACTGACAGCGATGACTTCCAGGCAGGTTCACACAGTAAGAATGAGCACCGCAGGAGCTCAGACCTTCCGCACACTCATCCACATCTACAGAGTGAGAATTAACTGCTCAATTACAACCCATAATACTCGAATGTTAACCGATCACATTACAAGATTCATTGTTTTGGACGCTGGGTGCCTTGGTGTGCGTCAAACATGTCATTCAGGTGCTGGAGAGATAAAGCATGCCTCGATCCTGCCGTTTGTGATGACAGAGGAAGATAGCGAGGGATGTCATCCCTGTCGGAGTGCGTGGGAAAAAGCCTGAGGCTCTGGGTGGGTTAAGAGCTGGTCAGCAGGAGACCTGGTTTTGATCATTGCTAATTACAGGGAGGGTAAGGAACACACGATCCCCCTCTCTCTCTTGATTCTTCTCTGCTCTCTTTCCTTGACCCCTTTTATCTACTCCAAAGTGAAGAGTTCAGACAGGTGATAAAATTATCCTCTAATAGGAACATGATGCCAGAAAACACACTCGCACACACATAATCAAGTGCAGACAGCCGCACTGGGAAATCCAATTCATTCTGATGAATCGCTTTGTTCACATGGTTTATTCCAAAGAAACACTTCTAAAAGAACCGATTCACTGAATCAAATAAAATGAATGAGGTTACAAAATAAACAATTGCTGCCAATATTAATAATAATAATTACATTAATATAAATTATTCTGTAATATTCTTTCCAACTTTCCAGTTTTACTGGAAAAAATCATCATCCCTTCAGGGGTGTTCACATATATACTGATTAACAGAGACAAAGTAGCAATAAGCTATTCATTTCCAATGAGAAAATAATTGTTTTATGGGCATGTAACAATGCTGAGAAAAGTGCAACTTTATGCAAATGAGCTTTATAAACATAAAAAACAAAACAATTATGCACAAAAAAATGTAATTGTCAAATTTGAATCAATTTGTTCCAAACAACCAGTTAAAATGAACAATTCACTGAATCAAATAAAATTGATTAAAAAAATTTAATTTTTGTAGTAAAAGCGCAGAGTTTCCAATTAGGTTGCATCAGGGAATTTTTAACAGCAACCACCAAAAATGTTTACCAATATTAATAAGATTTGAAATATTATTTTAGTATTAGAATTAATTACTCCACAATATTATTTCCAACTTACAGTTTTACTTGTAAAAAAAAAAATGCAATGTTTATTAAAAATGGTGTGTTCAGCAATGTGACGGCTGAGAAAATAAGCTTATGCAAATAAGCTTTATAAAACTTATAAAAAAAAACTTTTTAAGAAATTGTTTAAATGATTTTGCATCGTTCTTCTCATTTCTGATATTATGCAAATATGCACTGATGTAGTTGTCAAGTTAATATTCCCTGACAAGTTAGAAATATGACATCTTAATTTGTAATAAGATGGCAATACAATTCAAAAGCTATTTATGCAGCCCAACAGCTACAAGCTCTCTTTTGCTTTGTGAATCAGTTCAACCAAATCACTAAATCAGAATCGACTCAAAAACACAATTTGATCTCAAATCAGACATCATTATGTCTCCATGTCAAATATCATCTGGAATAAGAGTCTCAAGATAAAAAAAAAAAACGCACATCTGTATGAGTACATAGGGAGTTTTCTGGAGGGGAGGTGCGATTTGCTCTCCGCCCTCTTCAAACGAGGAAATATCAGGTGGTCTGTGCCCCCCAACTAGCTTAAAGCTGAGGATGTGGCCTCTGTGTGCAGCTCAAACAGAAACGCCACAGAAATGTGTCTTCGCTTACAAATCTTCCTCAGACTCACCGCAAGCTCACAGATCACCCACATTCCACCTAAAGAGTGTTTAGTCTTTCTGTTGTTTGGCTTGGTAACAGTGGGAGGAAGAAGTTGAGAGACAGCAGACGGGGGGAAAGACCCCTGGGCGCATTCATGATTCACTGAGGGTTTCCTCTACTTTGCGTCTGCCTCACTAGATAGGAAACATCTGGTAGTGCTGATGTACTACAGTGGTGATGACCCCACTTCTGAATGACCTGCAGTGTTGATGTTACGCAGATACATGGCTCTAATGAAGGAAGTATTCCCGGAGTATTCCAGACCCTCGACTGATTAAACAGAGTGTCAAGGACCTGGAATTGAATTTACAGCTCAAGCGTGTGTGTTTGTGCAGGGAGAGACTTCTCTTACCATAGCAGTTGCGACCGTCTCCTCTGTAACCTGTGGCGCATTGGCACGAAAACAGCTGTCCCTCGCCCGGCACGCACTGTGCGGTTGTGTCACAGTCATGATTTCCAGAGTAACAGGGGTTTACATCTTCTGGCTCTGGGTCTCCAGCTGTGAAAAGATGTGAAGCCAAGCAAATTATAAATAGCAATGCAACAAACTAAGCTAATGTCACTACAAATAATTTCTTATGTAATCTCCCATAGAAAGCAAAGCAAAGCAAAGTGAAAGATTTCTATAAAAGGGGGGCAATAGAGTTCAATAGTTAAGGCACGTTCACACCAAGGATGATAACAATAATTGTTTGTAATAATTGTTAACCCTATGAGAATAAGGAAGTCCACACCATAGCTATAATGATAATGACACAGAGGAACGATGTTGTTGGAATCACTTTCAGAACAAATTTTTCCAGCTGATGAACAATAAAAACACTGACAGCCAATCAGAATCCACCCAACTTTAAAGAGCTTGAGCATTCAAAGCGGTAGATCATTAACATAAAAACAATATTATGGATAGAGGACTCATTTTAGCTGAAGGCAACTGTTTGAAGTTAAAAATGTTAGGAAAAAAATGTATTTGTTTATTACAAACATGCAGCTTTTTGATTGACAAGATGTTAATCGATGGACTGGAGGCTACTTGTGGGTTATTGTGATGTTTTTATAAGCTTTTTGGACTCTCGTTCTGACGGCACCCATTCACTGCAGAGTATCCATTGATGAGAAAGTGATGTAATGCTAAATTTCTCCTAATCTGTTCTGATGAAGAAACAAACTCATTTGCATCATGGGAGGTCCTGAGGGAGAGTAAAATTTCAGCAAATTTTCACTTTTGGGTGAACTATTCCTTGAACTGTTTACCGAGGGAACCAAAATAGGTTCTTCTACGGCATCGCTGCAAAAATCCCCTTTCAGAATCTCTGTGTATAGTGATTTGTGCCAGTTTATAATACTGTTTGATTGCATTACTGTTTATTCAAGATACTAAACTAACTCACCAATGGGGAACATACACTGGAAATGTGACTCACTGATGAGTGAGTCACTGCAGATGTTTTAAAACCTCCAGCCAAAATCAGCATCCTGAGTGGAGGCTTCGTTAAAAAATGACTAAATAAAAAAAACTAAGGGAACTTCACTACTACAACCATCACAGCCAGAGGGAATTCAACAGACATGACTATTCTGAGTGATGTTATAAAACCACAAACCTTGAGTAATGAGAGTCTTTGTGATAAATGTGCATTCAAAGGTGTTAACATATGGAGAGGTGTGAACACTTTGCTTCCCGACAAACCTATACGATTTCAAATGGTCTTTAAATTTGACCTTGGAGGTCAAAGTACTTGACCTGGAAAACACAGCACCTTTAAAAGGGTCTTAAAACTCAGGGTGGTTCACACACCATTACTAAAACTACGAGTGACATTACCAAACCTCTTACTCCGAGACAACAGGACTTCATTGTGCTCTTACCCATACAGCCTACCATCAGGGACCCATTGTTGGGACCCTTGGGCCATGCGGACCACCTTCACCCCCACCCAACGCCTACTCATCTCACATTAAAAACAGCTTGATTTCCTCACCCCAGGCCAGGGACCAATTTGGCCAATTATCAAAGGCAGACAGGAAGACTTTTGTTTGAAGTGAGAGAGAACGAGAAAGACGGTCCCCTTTAAAGTGACTCCACAGGGGAGGGGGAAAAGTGGAGAGAAACTACAGGACAAACGTTGGCAAAGTGGGTCGGGGGGTTGTTTTCAACTTTGTGCTAATTAAAGGGACAGCGGCACACCAGCGGGGCGGAGCGCTGGTTAACACAAGACTTTGAGGAAAACGAAGGGAGTGGATGGACCAGGTGGGAAACCGCTGTCCCAAATTGGAGAGAAACACTCCTCGTGTAGTTCACACAACAATACTTATCTCAAGAGTGTGTGATGGGGGTTTTGGAGCTCAGACCCATTAAAGGTGTTAGGACTTGTGCCAGAAGAAACAGAATCCGATTAACTGACCTAACACACTGACCATTATTGTTCTACAGACTCATCTAAACAAACCCAAAACTCAAGTATAATTTGATTTACACAAGTAAGACATGTTTCTAGACCATCCATGCTACTAAAAAAATGTTGGTCAGCTTAAGCATAAAAATGTTCCCTATGGTTCTACATTTACAATGTTCACGGTTAATTAATCTTAAAAATGTAGAATATTTTCTTTCAATCCTGTATATAATGTTTGGAAGTTTAGAAGTCTTAACTTTCAGGTAAACTAGAGATATTCCTCTTTTTCCTAGAAATTAGTTTAACCAGTCTGGGAAATACAGTTTGATTTGGTGCAGATTACATTGTTTCAAGCATTCCTGTAGCTCAAACATCAGATCATGGTGCTAACAATGCCAAGGTCATAGGTTTGATTCCCATGGAATGCATGAACTGACAAAATGTAAAACTTTGAAGGCACAGATAAGAGTTGAATTTGCATTACGAGAAAAAAGATTCTAGGGAGTTCCCAAGATGGCCACCTAGTGAACTGACTTTGCCCTGAACGAATTCCATCAGCCAAGGTTGTGGGAAAAAAACTTCATCAACCACATGAAACACTAACAGCTGCTCTGAAATCACTGAGATGTGAGATCCAGCTCTTCATATTCACAGTCAGCAGGACCATAATGACATGATATACGGTCACATATAAGCGTGTGAATCCACCTCAGTCTAATCTAATATCTTAGATGTGTCAGCACTGGTCTAATTACCATACGTCAGTTGTGCCGGACACACTGGACAGACAGTGGCAGCTGTGTTTTCCAGCCTCGGCCAGAGGCCATGCGTGACTCTCTTGGGTACAGGGATTCCGGGGTGTCCTTCTGTTCCCACAACATCACTCCACAACTATTCCTCCACCCACCACCCCGTTATGAATACTTTATCTGAGTGAACATAATAATAACAGCAGTATGAGATTCATCACCCTCACTATGTAGACTATATATCAACATCTGGAGGAGATTTTACTCAACAAATACTAAACACTCTAAGAGCGCATGATCTGATTAAGAAACAACATATTAGGTGACGAACCATAGTTCATCTTATTATTTGCCATAAAATCCAGCAACTTGTTCCTATAAAATAAAATAAAATAAAAAGGACATTATTATCCATAATCCAATTAAATTAAAAAAAAAAAAAAAATTAATTGACTGATTGATTGATTGATTAAAAACACAAAAAACTAAAAATCACACATTTTAAATGCCACAAGGGAATTTGACAATCACAACATTATAATGTATAGCATGAAAACAGTTATTCATTTTTGAGATTTGCTAAAGATTACAAGATTAACTTCAAGTGAGCATTAGATAATGATAAAGGTAATCTAAGTGTAAAAACATGAGAGTGAATAATATCCAATATTGGCCAATAATATCCAAAATTGTTATTTTGAATTAATAAATAAAATTCTAATAGTTTTACCCAATTTAAACAATATTTAAGCTGGTTTTCAAGTAAAAACAATTCACTTCTAATGTTTTGATGATATATTGGCCGGTCCAATTTGAATGCAGGGTTCGAAGTAGCCAAAATGACCAAAATCTCTACCTCAGACAATAGACTCTTGCATAATTGCATAATTGCATAATAATCACTTTTTATCCTAAATGAGGTTTAGTTTATGTGTTTATCATCTAATGGTGAAGAGTAAATTCATTATGATGCAATGCAGGGATGCTCTACCTTCACATATAAACTTGCAATCCACTGCGAACGAAAGGAAGGTCACATCAGGTTTTGACGATTGTGCAACTCTAGGAAACTGGATCTTATTCGGCCCACTGACTAGATACAACACATCTGGTGATATGCTCATCCCAGCCCCACTTATCATCCTAAAGTCAACATCTACAGCACCAGCCAGGAACCAGAGGGTCATACAAACCACCATCGTCCCACTAAATCCTCTTTTGGGAACTACACAGCCTTACAAGGTCACTAATCGAGGGGCTAAAAAAGGAACGTTTGAATTATTCCTTAAAGGAACTCGCTGGATAAAGGGATTTGTTACAAACTGCACACACAAAGCCTTGTAAAATGCCACAGGCTCACTTCACAGACATAGTTAATTTAAAGTGCAGTCCTCCCCTCTCTCCAGCCCCTGGGTCTGCTGTCTAATGCCGGGCTGTGGTAGAAAGCAGCAGGTGGTTCGGGGTGGTTATCTTAGACCTCCTATTTTGCATGATGGGAAGGCAGCTGAACTCATGCCAATGTAAGTCCTGTGTGAGAGCCAGACATCTCATTGCCACATCAGTCAGCATGTTAATAAAGAAACTATGCCAAAAATGAGGGTCAGACTAAATGAAGGACAAGCAGGAGGCCATATATAGGGAGAATAAGTAAGGAAGGTTTTATGCAGATTTGTTTTCACAAAAATTGAGAAGACGACACCAAAATAAACAAAAGATGGGCTTTTCCCACACTTGAAACTGTAAAGCTGGTGTAATTCCAAACCCTGAGTTTATATAATCCGGGGTTATTTTGTAACATGTTTCACATAGTTCACCCTGGGATAGTAATTAGTCATGGGTAGTTAGGTTTCAAAATTCAGTTCTAAAGTCAGGTCCTGAAAATTCTGAAAAATGTTTCAGAATTATTTTTTAATGTTCTTATTTGCATATTAATGAGTTTGAAAAACTTTTAAATAACTGCTTGTCGAATGATGAAAGTGTCACAATGTAAATCAGCATTTATATCAGCAAATACAACAACAACAACAAAAAATACAAGATCAGCATATGAACCTTACTGTAACTGCACAAAGTTCCTGAATAATTAATTAGGCAAGAATTGAGGCACTTTAAAATTGGTTGTCTGCTGCTAAACAAAATACTTTTTGCTGTGCAATCCAGGGTTAAAAGATATGCTAACCCTCTTTAAAAAAAAATAAAGTAGCCTAAACCCAGTGTTTTTTGAGACTAAGAAATTACTAAAAATACAGATTCTGTCAAATTAAAAATGTTGTTTTAGAAATCTCATACTTATGTTTCCAAGCTAAAAAATGCAAATACTAAAAAATTTTCAAACTGGTTTGTATTGGTAAGTGCTGGACTAGCAGATGGACCAGGATAATTATGGTGTTCGCCAGCATAGTTGGTGAAGCTGGTTGGCCATGGACATGGACAGTAAACACAAAGTCAAAATTGAGCCTATCTATTTTCTAAATGCATGCTATAGATCTTATTATAAACAATTAATCCATGCACAAATGATAGACTTCTCTCTGGTAACATGTGCTGGACTTCTCCAAACATTTAGTCTGCTTAAACCCCGCCCCTTAAAGTTCACATACACGCCCACACCTCAACATCCAATCAACGACTGATGCAAAAAAACAAATGCCTGTCCCATATTTTTTTCTTTTTATGATAATTTGTTACACTTGAATGCACGTCACATTATGGAAGAAAAGATCTGTTGCTACTTTCATTTCATCCTGACTTCAACAAACTTGACTGGGACATTAGCACATTCACATCAAAAATGACAAAAACAACATACTGTAAAATAGTGACCAGCAATCTTAATGTTTCCATCAGGGTATTCATTCCCTATGCTGGCAGCCTACCTCCAAGAGGGCCGATCTTGTTGGTGATGGCGTATCGAAGGATGCGTTCTTCTTTGACGTACATAACAAATATGCGCTCCATTCTCAGTTCCAGTGTCTCCAGTCTGTTGCGGGGCCCGTGAGAGCAGTCCCTGTATGTGATGTTCTGTTTGACCTGGAAAGTGTGGGTCTCTGCTCCATTTTCAGCTGACACGACTGTAAACTCACGCACGGATGTGGAGGTAATTACTGAGAACAGGAAAAAGGCAAGAGTTTAGAGGAAAGCAATTCACAGCAAACTTTGGGCTTCAATTCTAGACCCAAAATCCCACAGGATTTTATTGTTAAGCAGCCTCACGTTCAGCAACATGAGAACAGCTTTTGTTTAGGGTGCATCAAGATCAGACACAACTTCCTCCGAAAGGAAGTAGAGGAGACGGGAGACGTCACAAGATCTTTCTTTTTTTAGCTTACATTTTCTTTTCCTTTTCCTTTTTTTTTTATTTTTTATAACTAATCCATTCTCCACAAGTCCATAACTTATACCATTTAAAAGTTTGGGGTTGATAACATTTTTTTTGTTTTTGAAACATTTTTTATGCACACCAAGAAATTTATTTGATCAAAAATACACAGTAATATTATAAAACATTATTAAAATGTAAAATAATCTTTAGTGTCACATGAGCTTTCAGAATTTATTCAAATATGCTGATTCGGTGATCAAGAAACATTGCTTATTATCTATATTGAAAACTGTTTTGCTGTTTAATATTTCTAAGGAAACTTCCTCTAGAACTTACATGAAGGATAATAATGGTAGGTGTCCTTAAATGGCTCCATCTGCACCGTGGCACCAGGAGGGATGAAGGGAACACTGCCCTGTAAATGAGTGTCCACATTGAGGTAGTTCTGGGTATCCAAACCCGTAGCTGTCTGGACGATGCTGAGACGCTGGTTACCGGGATAGAAGGTCACATCAGCACGGCGAGTGAATTCGGCACCTGCAAAACAGAAATGGTGGTTTTCAACATGATTAAAGGTAGTTAAAGAGCAGTGTTGTTGCTCACTCATTTTACTGCAAACAAATATCACAAAATAAGATCCAGATGGGAGCTGTGACCCATAATGGTGCTTGATGAACATTCAGGTGTTTTTCAAAAGAAAAAAAACAGGCTTTTTCATACAAAGTGAAAACATATTATTATATAATGGAGCACCTGACTTAAATTAGGGGAAGTGGTTGAGTACATATCAGACGAGCAAAGCCCTTATGGGACTCTATTAGCGAGAACAAAACCTCTAAGCCTAAAATCTCTCAGCAGGACGCCATATGTTTAACAAACATTCTACACCATAAAAGAAGTAGAAAATGAGAACCTCACCAGTGATACTGAAGCCATTAAGGCTGTTTGGCAGCTCCAGGGCGAAGAGCCAACCAAACAGACCTCCAATGGGGGCGATGGGCATGAGGGCCCAGCCCACTGGCTCTGGGACTTCACTGATAGCAGTGTACGCTCGTCCATCACCCACCACGATGTAGGCATGCAGGTCGATGTTGTCCAGTTGCACTGCTGTGCCACCCACCAGTACAGTCCCTCTGACCTTTCCATTCACACGATGAGGAGCACCTGAGGACAAGATGGAGATAAAATCAAAAACTTTTACTTATAATGATCTTTTGCAAGTATGTGGATAGCTAAATAATTCAGTTGAGAACTAAATCTGAGAGGTTAAAATAAGGATTAAATGTGCTGAAATTCAGAAGAAACCAATAGAGTGCTGAAGGGATGACATATTTTTAGGCTAGTTCGGAAGTTAGCATCACCCTGGTTCCCTTTTTCCTTTGGCTTTTGGATTATTTCAGAAACTAAGCTTTGTGACCAACCAAAGTTTATGCTTCTTACATGTTTTTTTCATGAAGATAATCTTCATAGATAAACACAACTTTAAGACTCGTTTTTAGCCAGAAGCAACAGTTTCAAGTTAAAATGAAACCTTAATGAAAGGTTTGTTTCTTATAAGCACGCAGCTTTACGCTTCACAAGATGTTAATTAATGGACTGGAATCGTGTGGATTACAAGTGGATTAGGTTTTTAGCAGGTGTTTGGACTCTCATTCTGACGGCACCCATTCACTGCAGAGGATCCATTGGTGAGCAAGTGATTAATGCTAAATTTCTCCAAATCTGTTACGATGAATGAACTCATCTATATCTTGGATGGCCTGAGGATGAGTACATTCAAGTTTTAGTTATAATATTTTTCAAAAGCGCGATCTACAGGAAGGCTTTTTCACATTAAAAAAAAACTGTATGGCTTTAGAAGGCTTGGGAATATTGCATAAGTATTGGTAAATTAACAGACTATGCTTTTGCTGTAGGGATGTAATGATTCACTCAACTCACAATGCGATACAATTCATGATACTGATTTCATGATATGACAAATTTTTTTAACAAAATGAGATTTAAGACAAATGAAATCTCTTCATGTAAACAAACCAAGGCTTTGCCCGTTAGGAGCTTCCATGTCAAATTAGAAGCAACCACTGTAATTTAATCACAATCCAAACAAAGATGCTGCATACATGCAGCATGAGCAGTTTTTTAATCTATATTATTAGCTCTGTGAAATTAAACTACATAAAATATCTTGGCGAAACAAAAAGGGCAAATTAAAAAAAGAATGCAAATTCACTCTCTGACAGCAGGTGGTGCTTATGGAACAGCAGCGGTACAGCATTTCCTTGTTTGCAGCTGTAAACAAAACAGCTGTGGTTATGAACACTACATTAATATGCATTATACAAAGGCAAGATGAAGGAAAATATTATCTAAACTTTTCTGAAGACATTCAGTTCCACTCAGGAATACATAAGGCAGCGGCTATTTGTACTAAGTGCAAATAGCTATAGATTCTATTTACACTATGTTAAAATAGCAGCTATTTATACTACTTGTTGCAAATAGTGGCAATTATCTGCACTTCAGTATTGTATTACATTATAAAACAGTATGCAATAATGAACATATTGAGTGTAAATTATCATTTTAATTCAAATTATTAAATGGATGCCACATTATTGGTACAATAAAGCCCTCACTACACCTACCCTAACCCTACCCGATACTTTATTTTCAACTTTTTGTTTATTTCCTTAACTTTTATAGAAAATAAATGCCTTTACGATGTGATATGAGCTTTGAAAAGGGAGGGAAAAAAAGCTTGGCAAAAGGCGGATTCGAACCCGGGTCAATCACGTCAAAAATACCACAGCATGAGCTTTACCATCTGCACCACTGGAGCTGATGATTCATAGCCGTTTTTTATAATGTTGACTATCCCAATCCCAAGTTAGTGTAAACAGCCTCTGCCAACAAGGCAGGCTATTTGCACTAAGTGTAAATAGACACTCCGTTTATATAAACTCCTTCCCCCAACTGTATCGCAATTCATTTAACATCTCAACTGATTTGAATTGTCACATATTTGTATCGATTTTCAACTAGCTCAGGGTGCATCGTTACATCCCTATTTTGCTGTATGACATTTTTTTTGTGTGTTTGTGTGTTTTGAGAGTAGGGGTTTGGCAAGGTTTTATTGCGAAAAAAACAAAACATTTTGGGGTGAACTATTTCTTTAATCTACAAACTGCTCTCAAAAGCTACAATTTCTCCAGTTACTCAGCTGTTTCAGAGTGGTTTTGGATAGTTCTCCCTCTACACCACCTCCCTCACTGGCCACACAAAGCTCCTACTGTATACACATGCATATCCAACAGCTGAGGAAGCTTTTCCACTGAATATTTTCTCTCAGACACAAATGTCTGTCATTCAGCACAAGCCAGATTTGACTTTGAAACAGGGCTCAAGATTTCTTTCACACATAAGCATGGAGTCGATGTTCACAGGTAAATTACAGTCATACAAGGCCAATGTGATGTCATTGTCTTGAAAAGATCCTGTTCCTCAAGCCCCATGAGGGCCGCTGAATGATTCACTAGGGAAATCCACTCAGGTTTTCCAAAAGATCAAGTGTTTCCGACAAAACTTCCCACAAAATTGATGTGGCAGCCACAACTCTTAATAAAAAGACTGTGGAATAAGTAGTGGGTATTACCGCAGCCAGTTAACACAAGTGTTCGCCAATTACAGACAATTAGCAGCCACTAGGCACGCAAGTGAAGCAGTCAGTAAAAGACGAAGTTTGATAGGAAATAACTGTTTGGAATTTGCATACCAAATCAAAATTTTATCTACAAATTCCTTTGCGTTAGAAAAATATACATCTTTACTCATAAAATAGTGTGTTGGAAAGAGAAACACTGGTAATATATCCCCAGAGATGTGCTGCGAATGTTGTTCATACTTTCAGAACAAGGTCATGTTATGTGTAGCTTTTACAACGGCTCTTTTTACAGCAGTCTTACCGTTTGGCAGGCAGTGGCGGCCGTTGCCGTAGAACCCTGAGTTGCAGTGACAGCAGAAGCCGGTGGAATAGTCTGTGCAGCGTGCGTTCTGACTGCACTGCTGCTGGTAGCGCTCACATGTCTCTTTATTATCGGTTGAGTAATGGATGACTGCAGGAGAGAGCGGAAAGAGAGACAAATTGCTCTTAAATAGGCTAGTAAAGTCAAACTCAGTCATAAGTCATAGGTTAACTCCTACACAATCTTGAGTTCTCTCTGGATTGTTTTGATAGATAATACTGAATAATAGGAAGTCACAATACTGAATCAAATAATATATGTATCGAAGTAACGCATTAAAAAAAAGACAGACTTGTAATAATAATACTTGCATGCATGCCCATGTATGAGAATTTTAAGGTTTTTGTATTTAACTGATATTCCTTTTGGCCATTAATGGTATTTTGGATAGAAGAGAAAAAAGAAATGAAATTTGTATAAAATTGTGTAATTTTGTTGGTGTAAATGCTCAGTAAATTATGTGTCCATTTGCAAATATTAAAGTATATGTTAATTTGCAAAGCTAAAAGTGTTCTTTCGTGACAAAAACATTATTACAATATTATTCAGTGTATAATAATTATGTATATACTGCTGGATAATTGCTAACAGTGTTATTTCAGTATTATTTATATACTATTATTAATATTTTGAGTTATCGTTTAAAATTTTTTAACAGTTTTTTTTATTTTTACAGTACAGTTTTTTTATTTTTACAGTACAATTTTTTAAGTTTTGTTGTCATTTTTCTATTTATTTATAACGATTTTTTTACTTTTAGTTTTTATTTTTACAGTATTTTTATTTTTGTGTTTTGTCATTTGTTAGTTTTTGTTTTTTCTATTTAGCTTTTTTTTTTCATTTTTCATTTTCCTTTTTTTTTTGTTTAAGTTTTTCATATAATATTTATATTTTGTTTTATTTAGGTTTATTTCAATTATAGAAAATACATTTTTAGTTTTAAAATGAGTTACTTTTAATTAACAATAACAACACTGGTATCTAAACACACTAAGAAACATACATTAGAAATATGCAAAAGATGGCAGATGGCAACAGTTGCTAAAGTACAATTGGTCAGTAACATTTTTAGGGCGGCGCTTAGCAAAGGTTCGTTCGATATATATCAGTATTGGTTATGGATCACAATCATTCTACTCTCACCTCCAGAGTCAAAGTTCACTTTCTCCTCAACACTGAACACTTGACCACCTGAAGGTGGGATGTCCTTCACGCGGTTCGGGTACACCTGCAGAATTGCGTGCTTTGGTAATGGCCTCTGGGGCTGGGTCACGTCCTCCGGGGGGAGATTATGGGGATCCGGCTGAGGAAACTCGCCTGGACCAGACTCTGAGGGCTGACGGGGAGACTGACCAAGGGGCACCTCCTGTTTGAGACGCTCCAGTATTGAGGAGTCTTCCTCTGGCTCAAGAAACTCCGTTGTGGTGGGATCTTGGAAGTCAGGATCGATGGGATCGTACTCTTCCTCATCTGTGTCTGTATAGTCTTCATCAGGGAACACAGCATCCAGGACTGGGGGAGCTTTGGTGAAAACAGCCTCATGCTGTGCAGGAACGACATTCTGGAAGGAATATCTGTTTCCAATGTGGAAGAGCCAAACTCCACGCTCTATGTTTCCTTTTCTGAAGAGAGTTATAATATTAAATTATAAAATTATCATTTTAATCATGGCAATTCAAATTTATTTTAAAATTAACCAAAGAAAACTTTTTAAATGACTGTTTTTATTTTAAAATATAATATAATATCTAAATTTACAATATAATATAAAATATGCAATATTATTAATATAAATTCATAAATGTATATCAAATAAACATTTAATGTTCTGTTTTTCTGTTCATACACTATTGTAAGATTGTATTGTTTTTGTTTTTTTTCAGCAAGGATGCATTAAATTGGTTAAAAGTGACAGTAAAGATACTTATAATGTTACAAAAGACTTCAAATAAATGCATTAAATGCAAACATGGTTTTCACAAAATTCAACTGTTTGCAATATTTATAATATAATGCAGCATCTTAGAATGATTCCTGAAGGTAAAAGTAATGACTGCTGATAATTCAGCTTTGCCACCACATCAATAAATTACATCTTAAAATATATTAAAGTAGAAAACAGTAAAGTACAATTTCACATTGCAAAAACACTTCTGTTTTTACTGGGGTTTTTTATTACATAAATACAGCCTTGGTGAGCACGGTACGGTAGTGTATAAATAAAATGTTTATGTTATAAAACACAAATTAATAACATTTAATAACAATCAAATAATAATATAATACAAATTTGTTGTTTATTTCTGAGTAATTTTCTGTATTATTTCTAAAAGAAAAAATTATTTTATTTTAAAACGGTAATTCCTCTGATGCTTACTGGTAAAGGTTTTTGACGGACTGCTCATCGCTGGTGACGCTGTAGTGTGGCCCCTCTGTCCGGGAAAAGAAGAGGAAAGACAGCTCTCCTCTGGTGAAGCCCACACGAGCTGGAAGCTCAATTTCGACATTGTAAGATTCTTTGGGCCGTGTCCCAAAAAACTGCAGGCCATCCTCAGGATATAGGAAGAGTGCATAAGTATCCTTCTCATTGTACGCAAGCACCACTTGGAATGTGTTTACCTTGAAGAGAGAAGACCATTACTCCAGAATCTGTGCAGCACTTTAGAAGGTAATAAAACCGTCAAGACATCACCTGTAAATATTCCATTATATACTGTAAATCTATCTAAAATAGTTTACTTAACTTCCTTCTCCTTACTTTTGGACAAAGTGGTCTCTAAAAGAGATTTGTTTTCTGTATATCTTAAGCAGTACTGAAAACCTCTACCATCTAGAGCTATAAGAGCTATAACCAAATATGGTGTTTCTAACAACTTCACTGATTTTACAAGCCCACCAAATGTGCCTCAGTACTGTCTCTTGCACCCTTTTGTTGTTGTTCACACCTAGTTTTACTGCATTTAACAGATCACTAAAAAGCCTAGTGTCACCCTTGGCCGTGTCAAGTTATTTTAGTATTATTTATATACTATTACAGTATTTACAGTATTTATTAGTATTCTGAATTAGCTTTAATATATATATGTGTGTTTATGTTTTTTCATGTGAATTATAGCTTGTCATTTTGTTACACTTTTGTCATTTCTATTAGTTTTATTTCTATTTAAATATTTCTACTTAGCTTTAATTTATTTTTATTTCAGTTTTAATTTTAGTAATTTTAGCAATTCACCTTAAACATGCTTTATTTTAGGTAGTTGCTAATGAAACATTTGTCATTTTTTTATCTAATATTTTTATTTAATTTTATTTCAGCTTTGTTTCAATTAAAACACTGATTCTAACTAAAGTTCCCTACAATCCTTTTCTGTGATTGCAAAACTTGCAATCAACATAAGGCTGTTTGCAACCCATTTTACATTGTAATGTAACGCAATTTAACATATTTCCAAGTGAATTCCGATATATAAATAAGGAGGCTTGGTGCATTTGCTGCAAATATGGGGAAAGTTGTGTTACATTTTGCATTACATTTTGATTAAAAATGACCATTTTTCATTCTAAATAACTTATATTAATGATGAACTGTTCCCCAACAAGACAAGGAATGTCTATTATGACTATAAGCTGGGTCTAATTGGATTTCATGTTGATTTAAAGGGATAGTACACCCAAAAATGAAACTTCTGTCATCACTCATGCTCACGTTGTTCCATACTTGTATGACATTCTTTCTTTTGTGGAACATAAAAGAAGATATTCTAAAGAATGCTGGTAATCAAACAGTTAAGACTTAAGATTGACCACTGTATGGACAAAAAGTCAATGAGAACCGAAACTGTTTGGTAACCCACATTCTTCAAACTATCTTCTTTTTTGTTTCGTAGAAAAATATATAAACTCATACAGGTTTGAGGGTAAATAAATGATGACAGAATTTTCATTTTTGGGTGGACTATCCCTTTAAGTATAAGCTTTTCTAGCAAGACATCCTAATGACGTTTCAACACCGATATCAAGAAGCCCTTCCCCCTTTCCAGTCTCTCACGTACACACACCGAGGATGTGTGTGAAATTCCTCTCCTGTGTTTAGTAATCCAAGCTGTCCCCGAGAGGAGCCATCACCTCCACAAAACAACCCCCCAATTCCAGAGAGACAATGCTGCATCTGGCTTTCAGAGAGCCTCGGGCCGCCTCATTCCCCAGCATGCATCCCTCCTGGATCCCCTCACCCAACCCTGCTGCCTTCAGCTTCAAACTCCTAATTGCAGGACCACACTGCCTCGAAGCAGTGCAGAAACACACCCATAAACAAGATTGTTTAAAGATGTTATATTACCAAAAGAAAAATTAGGACCCCACAATGAAGGGGTCTATGGACTTGAGATGGTACTACATCAATACTATTACAATAATCATCACCATCACAACAAATACTATCAACATTATTACAGTATTTATTTTCTTCATAACGTCTTGATAAATGTATATTTTAGACTATAAATAAACTAAGTTTAGAATAATTAAGTTTTTTAATGCTTTTGAGAGAACTGTCACATGATCCTTCAGAAATCATTCTAATATGCTGATTTGGTGCTCACTTACTGTATTAATAATGGTTCATATTATTATCAGCATTGAAAAATCACAGTTTCCACAAAAATATTAAGCACCAAAACTGTCTTCAACATTTTTCAACAATAATTTACACTATTACTGTTTTACTGTATTTTGGATAAAATAAATGCAGTCTTGCAGCCTTTAAAAACATTAAAGAAAATCATAATCATTCCAAACTTTTGGCCTGTTTGTTTATTTATTTATTTTGATTACTTTTATTTTTATTGTTCTATTGTCTTTATTTTATTGTTCTATCTTTCTATCTTGTATCTCATAACTTTTTTGTGCATAATTCTTTGGCAATACTGTATGTAAATAGAATTGTGCCAATAAAGTACTTTAAATGAAAAATAGAAATCGAATACTTTAAAATTGAATCGGAACTATGTGTCCTCCTTTCATGGAATAGCACCTCCATAAGCTCCTACTTTTCAATCCATGAGACGTCTGCAGACAGACATACATGTGGTGGACTGGAGGAGACACAAGACTAGATAAAATGGTTTAAATCCCAAAGGCAAACATAAGATATCATCCAGAGATTTCACCATTTAGACCCCCTGAGCTTCAGCAAACTCTCTATGGAGAGACTAAACGGAAACGTAGTAAATCAACTCAAGGATGTGCTTTCTTCAAACAAGCCCTTTGGCCTAAAGCTCTTCAACTGCAATCAAGTAAATTTAAGTAAGCAAACATTGCTTAAGATAGTAAACAGTTCTGAAAGCATGCAACTCTTTAGTCAAGAAAGATGACTGCGGTTTGACTTTGCACCCCGTAACCCTGCATGAGCCAAACAGCAATTTATCACAAGTATTAAACATCTAAATGTGGAGTATCTATCTACAGCTTAAATGCCACTAGTATTTAGTATATTCTTTGTTACATTTAGCTTTGACTGTGATGATAAATATTGTAACATGTAATACGTACTGTAATAGTGGCTTTTTTTTTTTATCTGCATTTAGCATTGTTCTTTCTCTGCAAGCCTATCAGAACATCCACCAGTTGTGAGTATATCCCTGATAGACAGAGTGAAATTCCTGATTATATTTACTCTGAGAATACAAACATGAACATGGCCTTATGCAACCCAAACAAGAGAAGAAATGCTGCTTCCAGAACCAATGAATAACAAATGATAATACTTTATGAGCGGTGCAGCTGTTTCTGCTCAGCTGTCTTAATGAGAGAGCCGAATGTGCACTAGAGGCTTGAAGAATTACCCATTCATTAATGCCCATAAGAATACACCAAAAACAACAGAATTCAGCTCCATCTCAGCTGAAATCACTCCACTTTCACACCAACAACTGTAGACCCCTGTAACATCGCTGAACTAATAAACTTTAGTATTCTTTTGTGAAAATATGGTCTGAATGTGACCTTATAAACAACATAAATGGGCTTTTGTGCCTATAAATATTTGACAGCACACACGTACATGACTGTCCAGGGCCGGTAAGACTTCATTCATCTCTTATGCTCACCAAGGCTGCATTTAATCAAAAATATAGTAAAACAGCAATACTGTCAAATATTGTTAGAATTCAAAATGTAGTGGTTAAAAAAACATGGAAACCATTATTGTTTTTGGATTCTTCAATGAATAGAAAGTTCAAAAGAACAGCATGTAATTGAAATAGAAATCTTTCTAACATTTCAAATGTCTTTACTGTCACTTTTGATGATTTAACGTGACCCTGCTGAATAAAAAGTATAAATTTCTTAAAAAATAAAAAATAAAAAAGTCTTACTGGCATCAGACGTCTATGCACTAGTGTCCACTTCACAATTTACCATCAGATTTTGTGTAATATAATAATATAAAGCAACTCCAACTGGTGGATCATGATGGACATTACAGAAAATCAGTGCTAAATGCAAATAAAATACACCATATAATTATGTATAATTGGCATAGCAAATAAACTAGGATTGCCTTTTTTTTTTTAAATGTTTCACTAAAAACAATTTTAATTTATTTTGTTATATTTTACTGTATTATTAAATATAATCTTTATTATATTACAACATTTTATTATATTAATAGGCAACATTAACAGAAATAAATGTTTGATTTTAGGGCATTTTTGTTTGCACTTGTACAATAAACAATTCAGGTAATGTGCTTGATGTCTTCTTAACAGCCCGGACTGAAAATACCATACTGGATTCAAAAAGCTCATCCGACCCCTGAGAACCGCTGTGGCTTTAATCATCTAAAACCTTCCCAAGCATTTCTGTGGTATGTGAGGTGTTGAGAAGACTTAATCACTAATCACTGTGCTGACATGGACAATTAGGTGCAATTCAATCCCACCAATTGTTCCTGTGAACGGCAGGCAAAATTAAAAGCTTTGGGATAGATTAGCAGGTAAGTGGGAGACGCTATTGTATGTTCAGACACCCTCTAGGCCAGAGATTAGGACAGACCACAGTTGACCAGCTTTGATAACCCCAAGCCAGACCTCCAGGGTCACATTTAGTACCGCTCTAAGAAGTTCTCTTACCCGATTGGATGGGCTAGAGCTGCGGGTGACCTCCTCATAAGCAGACACATTCTCCCAGGTGGCGATAAAGGCATGGGTCGGGGTGAACGTGGCATCTGGAAAGCCTCTCTTGACATCCGCTTCCGCCCGCTTCAGCACGGTAGGAGACTCCGTCTGCCGGTAGAAGATGGATCCTTTTCCTTTGCTGGTGTCAATGTCAGCCAGGAAGGGGGCGATGACAGGGAAGTCAGTGGGGAAGCCGTCATCTACATACTGCTTCTCCATGGGAAGATCCTGAGTTGAGATGATTCCATTGGTGGCCACCTGAAATGAGACACAAAACAGAACGAGAAATGTCTATAATGATCTCATTTTGGGGTTACAATCAGAGTTACAACTTATAGCAATAAGCTCGTTTAAGTTTTTTGAATTGAATTAATGATAAAAGAACTCTTACATTTAAACTTTTAAAGAAAACTTTTAAATTGTGAAAATAAAAAAAATAAGAAGGAATGACAGACATTCTTACTTTCTCCACACAAGTTATACAGACATTAAATAAAAATGTTATTTCATACAGCATAGCAATGAATTTTTTTTTTTTTTTACAGTTTTATTCATATTCCCAGAGGGATATGAGATTTCTTAAGGCAAATAAAGGCAAAGCAGCAACAACAACAATGTACTCACATATAAGTTATTGAAGGACGCTTCATAGAAGTACATGGGTTTGGTGAGCGTGATCACTTTAGAAGTCTCATCGTCCCCTTCTTGCAGAGCAACATCGCCGTAAAACATCCCATATGGATAGATGTCATGTCTGTGAATGGCTGTGACATGCTGAACCGTCCATGAAAGTTGTAAAAAGAAGACCGCTATTTTGTCCCAGGTCATTTTAATGAACAGTTGGTACACATGCAGCTTGCATTCATGCGGCACACTCAGTTTGAATGAGTTGAGTGCGCGCTGATGTTAGGCGTGAAGCTGGGAAGATTGTGATCCAGGCATCGAACGGGATGTGGGAGGACACGCGGACGTTGATTGGCTGACGGGTGACACACTGGACACCATCTGCATCTCATTACATTTATAAGACAAGAGACTTTGGGGGGAAAAGATGTCTTAATTTATTTAATAGCGAAATTTATTAGGAATTCTGTTGAAATGAATGCCATAATTCTTATCAAATAAATAAATACATGTTCGTGTGTTATATAATTTATATTATCAAATATATCATAAAATGTAGGTGTTATATTATTTTTAAGTTTTATTTTATAGAAACGTAACTATAAAATATCCTTTAATAATCACTTTTCCTTTTCCTGTTTTTGCTGAGTATAGCTTTAAGATTGATTTAGGCTAATCCAATTACTAATCCAATTATTCAGTCTGAAAGATAACTATTTGAAATCAATTTAAGAAGTTTAAATAATGGAAGAGTGTCACAAATCACTGCTGAGGCTCATCAAAGACTCAATGACCGTGAATATTCACACTGCTCGTTTTTTAGTTCAATTACTATTATGTTCGCATTTGCATTGTGAATACTGCACAATACATAGGCTACTTTCTTTCCTTTGTGTATGAGGCATATATTGTGTAAATTATTTATTATTTTTGACACATTTCGCGGTTGTTCATTCAATCTGAAAATTATTCACCATCTCTTTCTTGTTTGTGGTGCCATCTAGTGGCCATTCCTATATGAATATTGGACACTGTTGGAATAGGGACATCGAGTTTGAAAATTGGGTAACTAACTAACTAACTAACAACTGACTAAATAAATAACGTTTGGAGGCCTATGGCACAAATCATAAAGTCTAGAACAAGAGGATATTTCTGAGTTGTGCTTAAACATTTCTCTTATAACAAATTCTTCTGTTAACAATGCAAAGCAATTAAACAGTGAATCTGATCTTGAGTGAAGAGAAATGGTCACTCACTGGAAACATGCACTGTAGACTAGAGCACAGGTCAGAGTTTGAGTCAGAACTCAGAACAAAGTTAATGAAACCACTGAGATGTTGAAAAATGTATTTATTTATGGCAAGTTAGTCTTTAAACCAAGAGTAAAAAATAAATATATGTAAAAATTTTAATCAAAACAATAAATTACATTTTATTTCTGAAAGATTTGCTTTGTAAATTTTTAATGCTTACTGACTGAAATAATTATTTAGTCTAATGCATACACAAATAAATTAAAACAGCATCCAAGGACACTTGTTTAACTACTAACAAAAGATATTTAGTGTCCAACAGGGCAAAAGGCGCCTAAGGGTGAAAGGCCATTTGGATTTTATCTTCTCTCGGATCACTGAATAACAACAAACACCACCACCACAGCACTTTCCTAAACACATGTTTGTCAAACTGTTCAAGCAATGACAAAAGATCAAATTTGTTTGGTTTAAAAGTTTGGGTTGGTAAGATTTAGGCTATTTGATCAAATATACAGTAAAAATGGTAATATTGTAACATCATTAGAATGACAAACTACTGTTTTCTATTTGAATATGCAATAAAAAATATGCCTGTGATAAAGCTGAATTTTCAGCAGCCATTACTCTAGTCTTCAGTGTCACATGATGCTTTGCTGATTTTGGTGCTCAAAAAACCTTTCTTCTTACTATAAGAAAACAGTTGTGCTGTTCGGGATTTAGAAAGGTCAGAAGAACAGCATGTATTTGAAAAATAAATCTTTTGTAACATTATAAATGTATTTACTGTCATTTGCAATCAATTTAAATTTGAATGCATCCTTGTTGAATAAAAGTCAAAATATATATATAGATCAGTACCTTATTTGAAATATAGAGGGCGCAAGATTAAAACAAATAACACCAAACCTAACTATTAAGGCCTGAATTAATGGGTAACCCTGTAAAATATTCAGTTTTTTTGCATTGCAAATAAAACTTTTCTTATCACTCCTCTACTGTTCAAATGTACTTGTTTTAAGTGACTTGTCTGGTTCATTTATTCATCCTATAATCAATCATAAATTGTAGAAAAAGGCTTCTTTGTTTTATGGTTTTGTCTTTTGTCTGCTTAAGGTAACTGGAATTTGATCGTGTCCTGATGTTCCTGTCATGTTCCTCAATTTCAGTGAATCTGATCCAGACGTTTCAAGTTTCATGACATGTTCATAACCATGTTTGGCCTGTCAGTGTGAGCATAACAAGCTAATTGTGCTGTAACCATTCAGTGTATTTACATATGCTTATTAGCATCAGACAATATGGTGCAGGACTCAGGAGAGCTCTGCAAATACAGCCATCCCTGCCACAGCAGGCCTAAAAGAAGAGTTACTTGGGCGGAAATATGCCTACATATAGGCCTAGTTAATAATATGAACAAAACATTTAAACCACGGCAGTATATAGAAGAAAATTTTATTGTAAATGTATAAATGCTGTTTTAGCAAATCATAAAACATTGCACAGAAAGGACCAGGAAGCCCTAAAGTAAAAAAGCACAAAATTCCCTTCTGGCAAGACGCGTAGCAGCATGTTGTGAGCGCAGATATGTTCATGCCCAACCTTAAAGCCATGGAAAATTCTAACATCTTGTAGCATTCACAAACATCTGTTATAGCAAGAGGAAGTCGGTTTAATTATGTAAATATAAAGAAAAATGACCGCAGAAATGATAAATTGGGAAAGATCCCAACTGAGCTGTTGGGTATGAAGATAAACTTTCATGGGCCATTTTCAAAAGGTCCCAAAATATAAATCATTCTAATATGCTGATTTGGTACTTAAGAAACATTTCTTATGATTAACAATGTTGAAAACTAATATTTTTATGCACTATAACTTTTAGGATTCTTTAATTTAATTTCTTTTGAGAACTCAGGTGCACACAATTTTGGAGAACTAATACGTTTATTTGATTATTTATTAATTATTTAGTTATTGGTCATTTCAAGAATAGTGGTCATTGTTTAATCAGAGGTCATTTTAAAGCTCATTCTTTCATAAAGGCAAATTTAATTAATTATATCACATGTAACCTTTAAGAGACTCATACAAGCTCTTTTTTTTTGTATTATAATAGCTATTTTAATAATATTATTTGTACACACATAGCACAGAGCACATTGGGACCACAAACAATCAGGAAATAAAGTTTCAACGGAACATGAGGTTTTCAGGAAGCTCGAATTTCTCATTGCTGTGTCTGGATCTGTGTGTGTGTGTGTGTGTGTGGAGGGTGGGGTCAAGACAATGACGTTGTTTCACCAGTCAACGGCTCATTCAGCGGAGGACCTCATGGCTCACACTACATTCTCCCACTGCCTCTTTGCCTTCGAGAGCATGGGGTAGGCAAAGAGGCAAGTCTGTCTGACTCCAGAGGCACTGAAGTACTTGTATGGATCTGTTTTTTGGAGCACACCATGCTTACATTGATGAGCTTCAATCCTTTATCCTGGTGAACCATTCTAGACAAGAAACACGGACTAACTAAATGCAGTTTTTCTAATGTAGAGTTTGCTTTCAATCATGCCAACCTAAGGTAATTCAAGGAAGCTTGGAGAACTTTGAGAAGAAGTTCCAAGAAGATCTGCAACAGGAGTGTTGCAGAGCACATCTCTGGCAGTAATGGGCACAGAAAAACAAAACTGTACTGAAAGTCTGAGCGTGGAGCAGAACGGTGGCCCAACCATCAGCGCGATGATGTTCGCAGCTGGAGTTCTCGGGAACCTGGTTGCATTGGTTCTTCTGGAGTTCCGCAGGAGGAAAGAGAAGAACCGGCAGAGACAGTCTCTGTTCCATTTGCTGGTGACCACGCTGGTCATTACGGATCTAATGGGAACCTGCTTGATCAGTCCCCTGGTGCAGACTGCATACTTAACCAACACCACACTGGTCGGGCTGAGCGAGACTCGTGCAGTGTGTGAATATTTCGGATTTGCCATGACTTTCTTCAGTCTGGCGACGCTCTCCATCCTCCTCGCCATGGCACTGGAGAGGTGCCTCTCCATCGGGTACCCGTACCACTACGGGAGGCACGTCACCAAACGCTGCGGATACATCACCATCCCTTGCATTTATCTAGTCTGCTTTTTATTTTGCTTAATGCCGTTTGCAGGCTTTGGGAAATATGTGCAATACTGTCCCGGGACTTGGTGTTTTATTGCCATGAATCCAGAGGGGACTGAGGACCGGGCGTATGCCAACGTTTATGCCACTGCAATGCTGCTCATCATTATAGTTATAGTGGCATGCAACTGTTTTGTAGTTTACCATCTGGTGTTAATGTACCGGAGGCGCAAAATGAACCGAGGATCAGTGCAGACCCGGAGTAAAAGGGACAGGAGGTACTTCTCATGGGCAGAGGAGGTGGAACATCTCATTCTCCTGGTCTTCATGACAGTCATATTTGTCATTTGTTCCCTGCCATTAATGGTAAGACTTACAGTATATTATTAGGATAAAGAAAAGTCATCTTATTGACAAGCCCAGGATGCATTTATTGAACTTTGTTAAATGTAATTAAAAAATAATAATAATAAAACATATATAGTTAAAAACATATGTTATAAAAAGAGGTAAAAGATAAAAAAAAAAAAAAACAGATTAAACAACTTAATATTAATATTAATTAATTACACAAGTAAATTACACAAGAGCTATTTCTACTTGATCTATACCATAAAAATTTGTTTAATGTATTTAGGTTCATTTAGTTGTTTTAAATAATAATTGATTGAATAAAACAGTTAATACAGACACAGATGATAGATATCATTTAACTGCAATAAATTACACTAGAATTATGACCCTGGACCACAAAACCAGTCATAAGGGTCATTTGAGCCGAATAAATAAGCCTTTTATTGATGTATGGTTTGTTAGGATCGGACAATATTTGGCTGAGATACAACTATTTGAAAATCTGGAATCTGAGGATGCAAAAAAATCAAAATACTGACAAAATCACCTTTAAAGTTGTCTAAATGAAGTTCTTAGCAATGCATATTACTAATCAAAAATTAAGTTTTGATATATTTATGGTTATTATGTTTTCAAAATATCTTCATGGAACATGATCTTTACTTAAAATCCTAATGATTTTTGGCTTAAAAGAAAAATTATAGCTGAAGAATATTTTTTAAGTCAAGAATTGTTCTAAAATATAACTATTATATATATTTATAATTGTTTCTTTTGATTTGAGGTTTTAGAAAAAAGATA